>NW_028166602.1:179724-317197 GCF_964263955.1 Coregonus lavaretus
AACCCAATATCTTTGAGATCCTGCAGGAGAGACAGACAGAGTTTATCAGGAACCACTCGCTCAGGTCAGCAGCCCCTTCCTACCCCTCCCTCCTTCCTACCCCTCCCTCCTTCCTACCCTTCCCTTCTTCCTACCCCTACCTCCTTCCTTCCCCTTCTTCCTACCCCTCCCTCCTTCCTTCCCCTTCTTCCTACCCCTCCTCCTTCCTTTCCCTTCTTCCTACCCCTCCCTCCTTCCTACCCCTCCCTCCTTCCTCTCCCTTTTTCCTACCCCTCCCTCCTTCCTTCCCCTCCTTCCTTCCCGTCCTTCCTTCCCCTCCCTCCTTCCTACCCCTCCCTCCTTCCTACCCTCCTTCCTTCCTTCCCACCCCTCCTTCCTTCCTTCCTACCCCTCCCTCCTTCCTTCTACCCCTCCCTCCTTCCTTCCTACCCCTCCCTCCTTCCTACCCCTCCCTCCTTCCTACCCCTTCTTCCTACCCCTCCCTCCTTCCTTCCCCTCCTTCCTACCCCTCCCTCCTTCCTTCCCCTCCCTCCTTCCTACCCCTCCCTCCTTCCCCTCCCTCCTTCCTACCCCTCCCTCCTTCCTACCCCTCCCTTCTTCCTACCCCTCCCTCCTTCCTACCCCTCCCTCCTTCCTACCCCTCCCTTCTTCCTACCCCTCCCTCCTTCCTACCCTCCCTCCTTTCTTCCTACCCCTCCCTCCTTCCTACCCCTCCCTCCTTCCTTTCTTTCTTTCCCTCCTTTCTACCCCTCCCTTCTTCCTACCCCTCCCTCCTTCCTACCCCTCCCTCCTTCCTACCCCTCCCTTCTTCCTACCCCTCCCTCCTTCCTACCCCTCCCTCCTTCCTACCCCTCCCTCCTTTCTACCCCTCCCTCCTTCCAACCCCTCTCTCCTTCCTTCCTTCCCCCCCTCCTTCCTACCCTCCCTCCTTCCTACCCTCCCTCCTCCTTACCCTCCCTCCTACTCCTCCCTCCCTCCTTCCAACCCCTCCCTCCCTCCTTCCAACCCCTCCCTCCTTCCTTCCTACCCATCCTTCCTTCCTACCCCTCCCTCGCTTCACTCAGAACAGTCCCTCAAACCCTCACCATTAAATTCACTACTGTTGTCAGCACACCCACTGTACCTCCCAAAGAGTCATTAAGGTTAATTCCCGTGTGTGTTTTCCACCACAGGGAGAAGGTTCAGTTGATCCGTAATGAAGGGGCCTCTGGTCTGGCCAGGCTGTCTGGTGATGCAGACCTAGTTATCCTCCTCAGGTGAGCTACTGCCATACCTGTACCTGCCTTATTCATGTGTAGGATCTTCATTTGAGCCAGTTTGCTACAGCAGGAAAATAATCCTGCAGCAACAGGAGATGTGGATTGTAATTAATGGAAGACTTGTGTTAGCTCCCTGAGCCAATACCTAGGCTTTAGATCAAACCCAGTTTTGTTACTTTGGGTCTCTGTAGCTCTCAGTGACATCATCTCCTCTCTGTTCTTTGTTCTCTCTGGCAGCCTGTTTGAAGAGGAAGTGATGTCATATGTTCCGCCTCACGCCTTACTGCACCCCAGCTACTGCCAGTCCCCACGAAGCTCCCCCGTGACCTCCCCACAGAACTCACCTGGTGAGAAGGCTTCTCTATACCTCACTTCTGTCTTTCTCTCCCATTCTCTCTTTCTCTCTCTCTCTCTCTTGTTTTTTCTCTTTCCTCTCTCTCTCCTCTCCCCCTCTCTCTCCTCTCCTCTCCTTTCTCTCTTTCCCTCTCCTCTCCTCTGCTCTCCTCTCTCTCCTCCCCTCCCCTCTCCTCTCTCTCTCCCTCTCCTCTCTCTCTGTCTCAATATTACTCTTGATCTCTTTCTCTCTCTGTCTCTCTGTCTCTCTGTCTCTCTCTCTCTCCTCTCTCTCCTCCCTCTCTCTGTCTCTCTCTCTTCCCTCTCTCTGTCTCTCTGTCTCTCTCTCTTGCTGTCTGTCTCTCTCTCTCTCTCTGTCTCGCTCTCTGTCTCTCTCTCTGTCTCCTCTCTCTCCTCCCTCTCTCTCTCTCTCTCGCTCTGTCTCTCTCTCTCTCCTCTCTCTCCTCCCTCTCTCTGTCTCTCTCTCCTCTCTCTCCTCCCTCTCTCTCTCTCTCGCTCTCTGTCTCTCTCTCTCTGTCTCGCTCTCTGTCTCTCTCTCTGTCTCCTCTCTCTCCTCCCTCTCTCTCTCTCTCTCTCGCTCTGTCTCTCTCTCTGTCTCCTCTCTCCTCCCTCTCTCTCTCTCGCTCTCTGTCTCTCTCTCTGTCTCTCTCTCTGTCTCCTCTCTCTCCTCCCTCTCTCTCTCTCGCTCTGTCTCGCTCTCTGTCTCTCTCTCTGTCTCCTCCCTCTCTCTCTCTCTCTCGCTCTCTCTCTCGCTCTCTGTCTCTCGCTCTCTCTCTCGCTCTCTGTCTCTCTCTCTGTCTCCTCTCTCTCCTCCCTCTCTCTCTCTCTCCTCTCTCTCCTCCCTCTCTCTCTCTCTCGCTCTCTGTCTCTCTCTCTGTCTCTCTCTCTCCTCTCTCGTCTCGATCTCTCTCTTGCTTTCTTACTACCTCTCACTCTCTCTGTCGATCTCCATCTCGATGTTACTCTCAACCACTTGCTCTCTCTCGCTCTGTGTTTGTAAGGAGCACACACGCATCTCTCGTTCTCTGTCAAATTTTATTTCCACAGGAACACAGCGAGCTAATGCCCGTGCACCTGCCCCCTACAAGCGAGACTTCGAAGCCAAGCTGCGAAACTTCTACCGCAAACTGGAGACCAAGGGCTATGGCCAGGGCCCAGGGAAGTTAAAGTATGTAGTGTGGAGGATTCTTCTCGTCAACATAATACTGGAATATAGATGAATATTCATGAGTGAATACTGAACTGTAGATTAATATTAATGGGTGAATACTGTAATGTGGAATAATTAATAGGTTATTGATCTAGCTATATGCTTTGGTGTTCCAGCCATAGAAATAGAATCTCATTCTAGTTCTGTGGTCCACCCTCATAACCTCCATCCACGCCCTCCTGCCCTTACCAGTTCCCCCCTGTGTGTGTCTCTCCCTCCCCCAACCCCCAGGTTGATCATCCGTAGGGACCATCTCCTGGAGGATGCCTTCAACCAGGTCATGTGTTACTCCCGTAAAGACCTGCAGAGGAGCAAGCTCTACGTCAGCTTCGTGGGAGAGGAGGGGTGAGTCAGACAGACTGCCTGTCCTCTACTCTTCCAGAAGCTGGGGAGAATGATACTGGGTTCAATAGAATGAAACATGGAACATTTGAGGAATATTTAAGTTAGAAATGCACTTTGTCTGCTCTATGACATTAGACATTAGATTTCTATCTACAACGTTCCTTTTCATTTATGTGTACATCTTTGTTTGTGTATCTGTGTATTAATGTATCTTCATTCATGTGTTCCAGGTTGGACTACAGCGGCCCGTCCAGAGAGTTTTTCTTCCTGGTGTCTAGAGAGCTGTTCAACCCATACTACGGCCTGTTTGAGTACTCAGCCAACGACACCTACACCGTTCAGATCAGCCCCATGTCTGCCTTTGTAGACAACCATCACGAGTGGTGAGTGACCTGAAGGCTGAGAGGGTTTGGGGTTGGAGTGGTCTGTTGGCTGATAAGCAGGATTGGGGTCATTTTGAATTGAAGTCAGTAAATTCTGGAAGCAAACTTAAATTCTTATTCAATAATAGAAAAAAATGGCATCTATTTTCAATTACTTTTCAATAAACTGAAAAGGATAAGCTTTTTATTTCAAACGTTTTTTCCATTTTAGAATTGTAACTAATTAATTTCCTGAATTGAGTGACTTCAATTTGAATGGACCCCAACCCTGGTGATAAGGTGAATGGAAATGCACTGAGTAAACCACGAGCCAAAACATCTGTTGTGTACATGAAGACCTGTGAAATAATATTTCTAAAAAATCTAAGTATCTTCTCTCTCTTCTTCCCTGTATAGGTTCCGTTTCAGCGGGCGTATCCTGGGCCTGGCTCTGATCCACCAATACCTACTGGATGCCTTCTTCACTAGACCCTTCTACAAAGGCCTGCTGCGCATGTACGTATCCACCACCTGGACTGTCTAATTATAGGTATACACTAGGGGTATTCAACTCTTACCCTACAAGGTCCAGCGCCTGCTAGTTTTCTGTTCTACATGATAATTCATTGCACACACCTGGTGTCCCAGGTCTAAATCAGTCCCTGATTAGAGGGGAACAATGAAAACATGCAGTGGAAACAGGCTTGGAGGTCCAGTGTTGAATTTAGGGCTATACAATATGTAACTAGAGAGTATTTTTCTGACATTTTAAGCCTAAATCCATTTTACTCTACTATATTCTACTCTACTCAATTTACTCTATTATATTCTACTCTATTCTACTCTACTCTATTATATTCTACTCTACTCTATTATATTCTACTCTACTCTATTATATTCTACTCTACTCTATTATATTATATTCTACTCTACTCTATTATATTCTACTCTACTCTATTATATTCTACTCTACTCTATTATATTCTACTCTACTCTATTATATTATATTCTACTCTACTCTATTATATTCTACTCTACTCTATTATATTCTACTCTACTCTACTCTATTCTACTCTACTCTATTATATTCTACTCTACTCTATTATATTCTACTCTACTCTATTATATTCTACTCTACTCTATTATATTCTACTCTACTCTATTATATTCTACTCTACTCTATTATATTCTACTCTACTCTATTATATTCTACTCTATTCTACTCTACTCTATTATATTCTACTCTACTCTATTATATTCTACTCTATTCTATAGCATATGTGAGCTGAGTGATCTGGAGTATCTGGATGAGGAATTCCACCAGAGTCTCCAGTGGATGAAGGACAACGACATCGAGGACATGTTGGACCTCACCTTCACTGTCAATGAGGAGGTGTTCGGACAGGTGTGTGCGTGTGCGTGTGCGTGCGTGTGCGTGTGTGTGTGTGTGTGTGTGCATGTGTGTGTGAGTTATAAAGCTTATGTGTATGTACTGCGTGTGTAGATCACAGAGAGAGAGCTGAAGCCGGGCGGGGCCAACATCCCAGTGTCAGAGAGGAATAAGAAGGAGTACATTGAGCGCATGGTGAAGTGGCGTATTGAGAGAGGAGTGGTTCAACAGACAGAGAGCCTGGTCCGGGGCTTCTATGAGGTACGATCTACAACAAGGACTTTCTCAATAAAATATCCCATCAAATATCTCCTGATGCATATTCTGATAAAGGTAGACTCAGCAATACCATCATACACAGTGGGGCAACTTCCTGCTCACAGACATCAACAACAACTGAATTCAAATTAGGCAAGACTAATGTAGCTAAAGGCTGTAGTGTGGTTGAATGTATTATGAAGACTGTGTAAAATACGGGGGGGCAGTATAAAAAAAAAAAAAGATGTATTCACTAACTGTAAGTCGCTCTGGATAAGAGCGTCTGCTAAATGACTAAAATGTAAATGTAATGGGATTGAGTTTGTTGTTGTTGTGTTTGTAATAATAATAATATATGCCATTTAGCTTTTATCCAAAGAGACTCACAGTCATGCATGCATACATTTGACATATGGGTGGTGCCGGGAATCAAACCCAGCGCCGTTACAAGCGCCAGGCTCTACCAACCGAGCTACAAAGGACCACAAAGGTTGTGGTCATCGTTTGTAACCTGGATGCCCTGTAACCTGGATGCCCTGTAACCTGGATGCCCTGTAACCTGGATGCCCTGTGCTGTGCCATGCAGGTGGTGGATGCCAGGCTGGTGTCAGTGTTTGATGCCAGGGAGCTGGAGCTGGTGATAGCTGGCACCGCTGAGATAGACCTGGTAGACTGGAGGAGCAACACAGATTACAGAGGAGGTATGAACTGGGGGGAGAGGGTGGGAGACGGGAGCGGGGGAGACGGGGGGGGGGGAGCGGGGGAGACGGGGGGGGGGGGGGGGGGGAGATACGAGGGGAGACGGGGGAGAGGGAGAGACGGGGGTGACGGGGAGAGGGAGATACATGGGGAGGGGGGAGATGGGGGGAGAGGGAGAGACGGGGAGAGGGAGATACAGGGGGAGGGGAAGAGAGGGGAGACATGTGTAGAGGGAGAGACAGGGGGGAGAGGGGTGAGACGGGGAGAGGGAGATACTGGGGGTGGGGGGAGACGAGGGGAGGGGGTAGACTGGATTAGCAACACCTATTACAGAGGATGTACAGTGGGGAGAACAAGTATTTGATACACTGTCGATTTTGCAGGTTTTCCTACTTACAAAGCATGTAGAGGTCTGTAATTTTTATGATAGGTACACTTCAACTGTGAGAGACGGAATCTAAAACAAAAATCCAGAAAATCACATTGTATGATTTTTAAGTAATTAATTTGCATTTTATTGCATGACATAAGTATTTGATACATCAGAAAAGCAGAACTTAATATTTGGTACAGAAACCTTTGTTTGCAATTACAGAGATCATACGTTTCCTGTAGGTCTTGACCAGGTTTGCACACACTGCAGCAGGGATTTTGGCCCACTCCTCCATACAGACCTTCTCCAGATCCTTCAGGTTTCGGGGCTGTCGCTGGGCAATACGGACTTTCAGCTCCCTCCAAAGATTTTCTATTGGGTTCAGGTCTGTAGACTGCCTAGGCACTCCAGGACCTTGAGATGCTTCTTACGGAGCCACTCCTTAAGCTCTATTTTTGTCTCATCAGACCACATGACCTTCTCCCATTTCTCCTCTGGATCATCCAGATGGTCATTGGCAAACTTCAGACGGGCCTGGACATGCGCTGGCTTGAGCAGGGGGACCTTGCGTGCGCTGCAGGATTTTAATCCATGACGGCGTAGTGTGTTACTAATGGTTTTCTTTGAGACTGTGGTCCCAGCTCTCTTCAGGTCATTGACCAGGTCCTGCCGTGTAGTTATGGGCTGATCCCTCACCTTGCTCATGATCATTGATGCCCCACGAGGTGAGATCTTGCATGGAGCCCCAGACCGAGGGTGATTGACCATCATCTTGAACTTCTTCCATTTTCTAATAATTGCGCCAACAGTTGTTGCCTTCTCACCAAGCTGCTTGCCTATTGTCCTGTAGCCCATCCCAGCCTTGTGCAGGTCTACAATTTTATCCCTGATGTCCTTACACAGATCTCTGGACTTGGCCATTGTGGAGAGGTTGGAGTCTGTTTGATTGAGTGTGTGGACAGGTGTCTTTTATACAGGTAACGAGTTCAAACAGGTGCAGTTAATACAGGTAATGAGTGGAGAACAGGAGGGCTTCTTAAAGAAAAACTAACAGGTCTGTGAGAGCCGGAATTCTTACTGGTTGGTAGGTGATCAAATACTTATGTCATGCAATAAAATGCAAATTAATTACTTAAAAATCATACAATGTGATTTCCTGGATTTTTTTTCTGAAATTACAGACCTCTACATGCTTTGTAAGTAGGAAAACCTGCAAAATCAACAGTGTATCAAATACTTGTTCTCCCCACTGTATACCAATGGCTGAATCCCAAATGACACCCTATTCCCTATATAGTGCACTACTTGTCCAAGGTAGTGCACTATGTAGGGCAGGGTTCTTCAATTCCGGTCCTGGAGGGCCGAAACACTTCTGTTTTTTATTTCTACCTGGTAGTTAATTGCACTCACCTGGTGTCCCAGGTCTGAATTAGCCCCTGATTAGAAGGAGAGGATGAAAAACAGAGGTGTTTCGGCCCTCCAGGACCGGAATTGAAGAACCCTGATGTAGGGAATAGGGTGTAATTTAAGACACAGACAATAACTTGATGTATATAGCCCTTTTCATAATGTCCTTTAGAGCTGCTGTCTGGGTCTTAGGCAGCAGTAAAGATAGTGCATTGTTCCATTCAGATGTAGAAGGAAATGTTTTTAAATGTCTTTCCAATTAGGAAGAGCTGTTAGAGAAAGGGTTGTATATAACAGTATACCCTAGCAAGCTGTCTGGTTAAAAAGCCAAAGTAGCTATGCCTAAGTAGCCAGGCTACTGAGTGACTCATGTCTGTCTGTCTGTCTGTCTTCCTGCCTCCCTCAGGTTACCATGACAACCACATAGTGATCCGTTGGTTCTGGGCGGCGGTGGAGAGATTCAACAACGAGCAGAGACTCAGGCTGCTGCAGGTGGGGGTGCACACACACACACACACACACACACAGACACATACACACACACACATGCACACATATACAAACACATACACACACATATACAAACACATACACACACACAAACACACACACGTACAAACACACACACACACATACATACACACACACACATATACAAACACATACACACACACACACACACACACAGACACATACACACACACAAACACACACACACACACACACACGTACAAACACACACACACACGTACAAACACACACACACACACACACACACATATACAAACACATACACACACACACACACACACACACACACACGTACAAACACACACACACATACATACACACACACACACACACACACACACATATACAAACACATACACACACACACACACACACACACAGACACATACACAAACACACACACACACACGTACAAACACACACACACATACATACACACACACACACACACACACCCATATACATACATACACACACACACACACACATATACAAACACACACACACAGTGAGTAACAGCGACCTTCTTCTTTCTACTCTGTCAGTTTGTGACGGGGACCTCCAGTATTCCCTACGAGGGTTTCTCCTCTCTCCGAGGCAGCAACGGACCCCGCAGGTTCTGTGTGGAGAAATGGGGTAAAGTTACCTCTCTACCCAGGTAAACTATTGAGCTAACTTCACTTGTAAGGCTAAGTGAACTAATGTAGTACAGCATTTATCAATTTGAGCATAATGTATGAAAATGGATTATAGAGACTGTTGTTGTTGTATTCACTGTGTTTGCGGTTGTCTCCTCTCCAGGGCTCACACCTGTTTCAACCGGCTGGACCTCCCCCCATATCCCTCATTCTCCATGCTGCACGAGAAGATGCTCACTGCCGTGGAGGAGACCAGCACCTTCGGCCTGGAGTGATGACCCCTATCACCGTTAACCTTTAACCCCCCCACTCCTCCTACGACCTTTGACCCTGACCTCTGAACTGTAGTATCACAGAGGTAGAGGAACCCAAGGGGTTCAAGGGGATGACTGTCTAGTCTGTCTGGCACCCTATTGTATCTTTATACACACTCACTTTATACACACTCACCTTCCTGAAGTGAGCTGAACAGAGGAGAATAGACTGATGTCTATCAGAGGGTATCAACCCCGCACAACGCCAGGGTTTCCCTGTGACGGTTAAGGTCACTTAGACACCCTGCCAACACAAACCAAAGGAGAGCACCCTAACCCTCACACCCTTGTTACTCCATTAGACCAATGGGAGAGATGGACTCGTAAGCCTCCAACCAATCGCAATGAAGGAACAAAAACCAAGACTTGGAGTGAGACTCCAACTGGCTCATCACATTTTAATATTTAAAATGTGGATTTCCAGTGGAGTCTCGTAAGGACGTTGGTGGTCGAGCTTTTCCTGAAGAGGAAAGTAAACAAAGCTGCTTTATCTCTGAGAGGCTGAGGCGGACGTCACAGGACATCGCTCCTCTCAGAGAGGCTGAGGCGGACGTCACAGGACATCGCTCCTCTCAGAGAGGCTGAGGCGGACATCACAGGACATCGCTCCTCTCGGAGAGGCTGAGGCGGACGTCACAGGACATCGCTCCTCTCAGAGAGGCTGAGGCGGACATCACAGGACATCGCTCCTCTCAGAGAGGCTGAGGCGGACATCACAGGACATCGCTCCTCTCAGAGAGGCTGAGGTGGACGTCACAGGACATCGCTCCTCTCAGAGAGGCTGAGGTGGACGTCACAGGACATCGCTCCTCTCGGAGAGGCTGAGGTGGACGTCACAGGACATCGCTCCTATGAAGAGGTGTGTTGCTCCTGGAGAGGGGGATGAGAGGAGAGAGAAAGAAGACAAGACAGGTGTTGTTCATCTGCTGTGGCCACGCCTCCTGCCCTGTCAGAGAGAGAATCAACCAATCAAGGTCCAGGCAGCTTTGTGACCTGACCTTGTTGAACACTCTGACAGGTGTGTTCTAGAACAGAACACTGAAGTAGCCTATCATGATGCGGTGGTGTCTGTGTGGTGAAGCTAAACTTGGATATCTCTACAGGCTTTTCATCTATCCGCAAAATGTATTTTGTAACGGCCACAAACAATGATATGGTTTTGAATGTACTGACGTTTTTGTACGTAGCTCGATGACTTGTCAAATCAAAATGGCTGCCTCATTCTTAACAAACGTCAGGGGAAGCTATTAGCATGAATAACCAAACTCAGCTACGGTTTGTTAGATAAAGACATTACAGTGAGTTGGCTTTCCCATCATGTGAGACACACGCTCACACACTCTCTTTCAGCTGTTTTCATTGTTTGTTAGTATTTTGATCGTCATCGTTGCTTTATCATTGAACTACACTGCCAGAGTAGAGGGTGATCTGAACTTTTAAAATCCGTCATGTTTGTTAGTTGAGCTTGTTTTTAACTTGCTTCTACTTTTTATCCTTCTGTACATTATCCTGATTGCCACCTAATGTAATAAGCTGTTTTGATCTGTTCCTATTTTAATAGTGGTTGGGACCCTGATGTAGCCTCATACACTGTACAGTTCTATGTCAAGACTTGGGATTGTGACACAATGACAGATGTTCCTATGACCATGATAATGAAAGTAAAATATGGTGATTAACAACCTGCATGTCGAGACACACACACAGGCCTACATCATGCAATTATAATATGATCTGTGTGTGGATGATGGTAAGGTGAAGGGACATTTTATAGCTTTATAGAGACTCATGACAGAGAAGTTGTCATACACAAGTATAGATGCCCATCGTATGCTATTACACTGCCTGTTTTGACTGATGGGGGGGAAATGTTGGTTTTCAAGTGAGGGAAGAAAATGTGCTTTTTATAGACGTATCTACAGTACTAGGAAGTTTTAAGACGAGGAGTAATGAGAATATGAAGGAAGAGTCATCGAAACAGAAACACGTAAACGTTTTTCAATGTTTTGTTTTGTGCTCACTTGATACTCTACCTTAGTCTGCCTTCTGATACCACCATATTCTACTCTCAGGGTGCGTTCCAGGTGGTCTTTATTGCAGTCGCGCTGCTGCTGAGCATTTTACACGATTTACTATATTGTATGTATATCATATTAACGTGGTTCCTGACAGTTAACAACTTTTCCAGACGTTGTGAGGGACTATCATCTGAGCAATGTGTCGACTGCAATAACGATGACATGGAACGCGCCCAATGTCTTTGTTTCATAGATGTGACCCCACCCAGCCACCGTCACATCCCCTGAGACTGTGGAATGTAGCTAACAGAATGGAAGGGACTGAAATAGAACAACTTCCTGCATTCTCTTCCATCATCCTTGGGCCAGTGAGAGACTGAGGGCAGATATTACATGTTTGTTTGTTTTTTGGGGGGTTGATTATTTAAGATACTGTTTGAAGAGGTAGGGTTTCAGATGTTTTCGGAAGATGGGCAGTGAATCTGCTGTCCTAGATTCTGGAGGAAGCTGGTTCCACCATCGGGGTGCCAGGATAGAGAAGAGCTTGGCCTGTGCTGAGCGGGAGCTGCCCTCCAATAGGGGTGGGAGGGCCAAGAGACCAGAGGTGGCAGAACAGAGTGCTCGGGTTGTGGTGTAGGTTTTGAGCATAGCCTGAAGGTAGGGAGGGGCAGTTCCTCTTGCTGTTCTGTAGGTAAGCACCATGGTCTTGTAGTGGATGCGAGCATTACGGTAATACTGTACATGAGCTGGGATGGCTTGCAAGAAGTTCTTAGAACTGTTTACTTACTGATAGTACACCTCTCTTTCATTCTGACTCCCTCTCTTTCATTCTGACTCCCTCTCTTTCATTCTGACTCCCTTTCTTTCATTCTGACTCCATCTCTTTCATTCTGACTCCCTCTCTTTCATGCTGACTCCCTCTCTTTCATTCTGACTCCCTCTCTTTCATGCTGACTCCCTCTCTTTCATTCTGACTCCCTCTCTTTCCTTCTGACTCCCTCTCTTTCATTCTGACTCCCTCTCTTTCATTCTGACTCCCTCTCTTTCATTCTGACTCCCTCTCTTTCATGCTGACTCCCTCTCTTTCATTCTGACTCCCTCTCTTTCATTCTGACTCCCTCTCTTTCATTCTGACTCCCTCTCTTTCATGCTGACTCCCTCTCTTTCATGCTGACTCCCTCTCTGTCTGCAAATGAATGATTGTGCTGTCCTGTGTAGGCTATGTATTTGCACCAGGGGTCTCCAACAGGTCGATCACGAAGTAGCTCGCAGCCTACCTATGAGTAGCTCGCCAAACAGTTCTGAAAATACTTGCAATTTTCACAAACTGTCATAAACAAATTTCACAAGCATCAGACACCGCAAGCGATCCAGCTACTAAATAATCAACACAACTTTGACATTATCCCACCCCTGGTTAGCCACTATTGGCTTAAAAAGCCAAACGTTACAATATTAGCCAATGAATTCCCAGCAACATTGCCCCTGTCTGTCTGTGTGGTGCGCGCGTTTGTCCATCACGCCATATGTAGCCAGTAGACATGATAAACCATCTTGTGAGTTGACAGAAATACTTTCCACAAAACCTTTTCAATTAAATGTTTACTGCAAGTAGGCTTTACTTGGCATAAGTATATAATGAGTATCTATTATTTGTTATTTGCAAACTTTGCCATGAAATGAGCAGCAAGAAACCATTGCTAGACTGGCACATTCCTCTCAGATGCGCAATTAAAGGGCCAGATGCGCAATTACAGGAAAATTACAAAAATAAATCTACATTTGTTAGTTTTCTTCCAGACCTAAAAATAATTGTCCTCCGAGGTGATTTAAACATTGACATGGACTCAGAAGAGCCAATTTCGTTGTTTCTCTATGAACAATTGTAATTTTGAGAGTGAAAAACAAGAAAAATCTAAAACCAGGAAAAACAAAACTGAGAACAGAATTTGGGAAAATAAATCACTGATTTTAGAGTTGTTTATTAACCATTATTTTACCAGGTATATTGACAGAAAATATAGTGCACTACTTTATCTTGTGCACTAAAGACCCGGGGAAGAGTTGCATGGGAGAGAAGAAGAATGGGCCTATTTGAAAGCTAGAAAAAAATGTGTAGCTCTCATGCTAGAAAAGGTTGGAGACCCCTGATTTGCACTGAATGTACCAATGTTTTGGGGCTTTAATTGGGGCTTTTGAGTCTATCCATCCAAGTCTGGGTCTCTCAACCTCCATGGTCTTCACATTCACCACCATCACTGAGCAACCGATAGCCATCACACCAACCCACTACTACTTTACTCACAGAAACACTACACAACATGCATACTACCACCAATTGTGACCAATTTGAAAGTTGCATCCATGTTTCAGTTGTTCTCACCTTTTTGTAATGGAATGTGACCAATTTGAAAGTTGCATCCATGTTTCAGTTGTTCTCACCTTTTTGTAATGGAATGTGACCAATTTGAAAGTTGCATCCATGTTTCAGTTGTTCTCACCTTTTTGTAATGGAATGTTCTGTCTGTTCCTCTCTGGCTGGCTGTCTGCCTGTCTGGCCCTGTGACCGGCAGGACTCTGTGTCACAGGGAGCTAGGATTAGAGACTGTCTGCTGGGGGGTTCAAGGCTGTGTCTTTGTCAGAGCTTCACTATGCAAAGCTTTTTTCTCCATGTCACTCCTTATGATTGTATGAAAAAAAACTTATAAAAAAAATTGATTAAATGTGTTTGCGTCTTTTGTGTTGGGAGTTTAACATGGATTAAGTGTTTATTAGTAGTGGTATATTCAGTAATCAGTTTTTTGGCTAATTTTGGCATAAATTAATAATATAACATTTTTGCAAAAGTAAGATTTCATTGCGCATAACTGATTGATTTATAAAGGTAAAACTATGAGCCAAAGAAAAGCCTTCAACTATTAATGAGCCCTGTTTGATCACGCCCCTTCAACCTGTTGCTAAGAGCAACCGAAGCGTCAGGGGACTGTACACAGAGGAGCAATGCTAGCTAACGTAAGCTAGCAAACTAACAGCTGGTAGTGGCTGTTTTAGTTTGCGTTAAGTTAAAGAGATTTCATAATATAATGCAATTTGATAGAAGTCAATAGGTTAGTTTCTCTCCAAAAACGGTAGGGAAATGCCACCAAAAAGAGTCAAAAGCGGGACAGTGTCTGCTGCTGGTGCAACGGCAGTTGGAAACAAGGCTTGGGAAACTGGACTCAGTACTGCACCATTTGAGGAGGTAGCTAACGTTAACAGCTTTCTAGCTTTAGCTAGCTAGCTAGCTAGAACTTTAGTAAAGCTAGATATCTAGCTAGTGAAACATTACTTGAACACACTAAACTTTAAGGGGCCAGCTACAAAAGCAGGGAATGACTTCACTTGTCACAGACTTGTCAATGTCACTTGGCTATGTTGTTGTTATTCACTGATCACTGACGATGATGATGATGCTAGGAGACTTGGAAGGCCAGCATTTCTCTGGTGGTGGGAGAGAGGCTGGAGGATGAGGAGCTGATCGGTGCTCTGCTGCTGGCTGTACAGCAGCCCCTACGCAGGCTCTTCAGTGTAGTCACCTGGGACGCCACCCTAGAAAAGGTCAGTAACACAAAGTCTGATTGTTCACAGTCAAGCATAGTAGTAGGAGTCCCCTGTAGCTCAGTTGGTAGAGCATGGCGCTTGCAACGCCAGGGTTGTGGGTTCGTTTCCCACGTGGGAGCCAGTATGAAAATGTATGCACTCACTAACTGTAAGTCGCTCTGGATAAGAGCGTCTACTAAATGACTAAAATGTAATAGTAAATAATAAAATCAACCACTGAATGAAATGCTTCACAGATCCATGAACTGGGAAACCCAAAAATCAAGAAGACCAAGGATGCACCCATGTTTTATGAGGTATGTAATGCACCCATTATTCAGTAAAATGGGCTTTAAAGGCTATTCATTTCAAAAGACACATTTAGGAAGCAGCAGAGAAAGAGTCTTGCACAATAGATTAGAACTACTACTCACTTTCTGGCTATTCTACATCAAGGATGTTGTTTATCTATAAAGGTGATGGAGGCAGCCAAGGTCCTGCTGGATGCAGGAGAGGAGCTGCCCTGTGACCTGCTGGGTAAACTGCTCAAGTTCCAGCTCCTGGGAGTCAAGACCAACGACCAGCAGAGGAGAGCCGCAGAGATGAGGGTAGGAAGGAACTCCTGACAGTCATCAACAAGCATCAGTCATCTTATCGTCCTGGCAACAGTCAGCTTTCCTAGAGAACCTTTTAAGTGTTATTGTCAGATTGAGTCAGCGTTATAGTAGTATTGTAACATGCGTGATACGTAACCTTGTCTGAGACATGAAGACTAGCGTGCGCTACCTGTTAATGTCTAGGCTTCAGCTCAGCAGGCTAACGCAGTCTTCTGGCACAGAGGAGACCCGGATTTGAACCGCAGTATTAGCACCACTCAGTTTAGTCCACTCTCTCCCAGGCTGCTGAGGAGAAGGCTAAGGGCAAGGCTGGCAATGCCTCCCCAACCAAAGACAAAGGTGGTGCCAAGCCTGCTGCTAAAGGTGACAAGGGGAAGAAAGGGTCAGAGCCCAGTGCCCCAACCAAGGACACCAAGCTGAAAAAGAGAGGCGAGGAGGATGAGACCAACAAGTACATAGGTGAGCAGTCGACTCTGTCCCAATGATCACACATACAGTATAGTAGGACTGTTCGCTCATTAGTATGATGTTGGTTGTCACTTTGTGTTGGGGAGACTGGTTGGTTGTCTCTCTCTCTCTCTCTCTCTCTGTCTCTCTCTCTCTCGCTCTCTCTCTCACATCTCTCTCTCTTGTTGTGTATGTGTGAATGTGTGCGCACATGCTTTCGTGTGTGTGTGTGTGTGTGTGTGTAGACGATGAGCCAGACGATGGTCCTCAGCACTACGTCCTGGTGGTGGGCTTCCAGCAGGCTCAGCTGGTCTCTGTGCTGGACACCCTGGGGGTCCATGTGTCCAACGTTATCAAGCTGACCTCACAGAGACCAGACCGGCCAGAGGGATCACTGGAGGGGAGTGATGCCAAACCCCTGGATGGGGGTAAGACTCAGATTGCCATCAATGTGAGGTTTCGATTGATTTAGCCTGGGATCTTGAATTTTTTGTTCCACTGGTTTCATTGTACGGTCAGGGTAACCTGAATCAAGCACAGCAGAGGTATTTGACAGTATTTCATATTGGCAGTACACTACTTGACAGTATTTCATATTGGCAGTACAGTATTTGACAGTATTTCAAATTGGCAGTACAGTATTTGACAGTATTTCATATTGGCAGTACAGTATTTGGCATTTTAACTCTTGATCTAACAATCAATCTAATTTTGATATGATTTGTGTAGCTAAATGCTGCTGTTGTGTTCCTGTAGACGCGGAGGCTAACATTAGGAGAAGACAGCGGGAGCAGTTCTGGGGTCAGTTGGAAGGGGTGCTAAACAGTGGCTCAGCCCTCTCCAAGCTGTTTGATGTGGCCCGCCTCAGTCTCACCGCTAAAGAGATCCTGTCACCACAAGACAAGGATAACCAAGAGGCTATGGTGATTTCCTTGCCTTCTTCTTCTTCTTCTTCTTCTTCTTCTTCTTCTGCTACTGCTCCTGCTTCTTCTTCTTCTTCTTCCTGTTCTCTTCCTCCTCCTCCTCTTCCTTCTGCTCCTCCTCCTCCTGTTTCTTCTTCTTCTTCTTCTTCTTCTTCCTCTTCTTCTGATATCAATCAAAGCTCTGACGAGAAGGCTGAGACTCTGACACATAAGCAATAAACATTGGCAAGAGCAGTGTGCGGGTCTTTCTTTTTCTTTGTTAATTGTTTAGAATATACTTAAAATGCTATGTTAATATGTTGTGTTGTAGCTTGGGTTTGGGACACGTCTGTTTGAGGACGTGGCGTGTCTGATCTATGACTGTCTGGACTGGAGGAGACAGCATCAACACTACCTCAACAACATGAGACTGGTCCAGGTGCCCTCTGTCACCAGGGCTGGGGCACGCACCACCCAGGAGAACCCTGCAGAGGTACTATACTACAAACACACATGCATGCACACACTGGATGAACTTACTGCTGGATGGAGAAGGAACCCATACTGAATGTACACAATACTGTCTTTATTTCATGTAGGTCTATTTTCTATTTCTACATGTAGCAAAAATGTTGAGGAATATGTTCTGTCATGTCTTAGACGGTTCAGACCACAACGCCTCAGACACCTGGGTCCAAGAAGAGACAAGCCCAAGAGGAGACCCCTCCAGGTATTCTACAGCTTCACAAACACTCACTGTAGGACAGTTGATATTATAATGTATAGTTCAAGTAAATGATTACAGTTAACTGATAGCTGAATGAAAAGTGAATTGACCCTAACCCAGGGAACTGATGTCCGTTGTCCCAGCAGACCCTGAACCGGCTGCTCTGAGTACTGATGTGGACATGCGTTACTATAACGACCTGCTGGACCAGATCCCTCCTGAAGCCTCCTCTGTTCCCTTCATACTACACTGCATGCTGGAGCAGGTTCTGTTCTGTTCCCTTCATACTACACTGGAGCAGGTTCTGTTCTGTTGCCTTCATACTACACTGGAGCAGGTTCTGTTCTGTTGCCTTCATACTACACTGGAGCAGGTTCTGTTCTGTTCCCTTCATACTACACTGGAGCAGGTTCTGTTCTGTTGCCTTCATACTACACTGGAGCAGGTTCTGTTCTGTTCCCTTCATACTACACTGGAGCAGGTTCTGTTTCTGTTCCCTTCATACTACACAGGAGCAGATAGTCCACTGCAGGCCCCAACAATCATCCCCACATCACCATACTACAGTCAACCAGGATAACAGTTGTTCAGCCAGATCTGTTTGGGTTTTATCCATGTGGTTTATTGTATTACTGCATATGTATTGTCTTACCCTCAGAGGTCAACATTGAAGTATTGTTGTTGAGAAAACACCATTCTCCTCCATACCTTGACTTAGACACTCCAGACATTATATATACAGTGTATTCGGAAAGTATTCAGACCCCTTGACTTTTTCCACATTTTGTTACATTACAGCCTTATTCTAAAAGGGATTACATTTATTTTTCCCCTCATCAATCTACACACAATACCCCATAATGACAAAGTGAAAATAAAAAATAAAAACAGAAATACCTTATTTATATAAGTATTCAGACCCTTTGCTATGAGACTCGAAATTGAGCTCAGGTGCATCCTGTTTCCATTGATCATCCTTGAGATGTTTCTACAACTTGATTGGAGTCCACCTGTGGTAAATTCAATTGATTGGACATGATTTGGAAAGGCACACACTTGTCTATATAAGGTCCCACAGTTGACAGTGCATGTCAGAGCAAAAACCAAGCCATGAGGTCGAAGGAATTGTCCGTAGAGCTCCGAGACAGGATTGTGTCGAGGTACAGATCTGGGGAAGGGTACTAAAACATTTCTGCAGCATTGAAGGTCCCCAAGAACACAGTGGCCTCCATCATTCTTAAATGGAAGAAGTTTGGAACCTGATGAAAAGCTGCTCCAGAGCGCTCAGGACCTCAGACTGGGGTGAAGTTTCACCTTCCAACAGGACAACGACCCTAAGCACACAGCCAAGACAACGCAGGAGTGGCTTGGGGACAAGTCTCTGAATGTCCTTGAGTGGCCCAGCCAGAGTCCGGACTTGAACCCGATCGAACATCTCTGGAGAGACCAGAAAATAGCTGTGCAGTGATGCTCCCCATCCAACCTGACATAGGATGAGAGGATCTGCAGAGAAGAATGGGAGAAACTCCCCAAATACAGGTGTGCCAAGCTTGTAGCATCATACCCAAGAAGACTTGAGGCTGTAATCGCTGCCAGAGGTGCTTCAACAAAGTACTGAGTAAAGGGTCTGAATACTTATGTAAATGTGATATTAAAGTTTTATTTTTTTATACATTTCGTATTTTTGTCGTAATGGGGTATTGTGTGTAGATTGATGAGGAAAACAAACAATTTAATCCATTTTAGAAAAGGCTGTAACGTAACAAAATGTGGAAAATGTCAAGGGGTCTGAATACTTTCCGAATGCACTGTATATGGTGGACAAATAGAGAATCCTGAGGATGAATGGTTGAGCTCCTCTAGTTGACTCTGTGTGTGTTCAGGTGGTGGCCACCGAGCAGGACAGCCCTCCCCTGTCTGCAGCAGGCTCCGAGAAGGGACTTTACAGCTTGGAGAAGAGCCTGGCAGACTACATGCTGTCTGCTGTCATTTCTCTGCCTCGCTCAGACCAGGAGAAGAAGGTACATTACTGTAGACGACATCATGACCCTCTTTACCTATTATACTGCAAATACACTGCTAGTTGGAGTTTTCCCTTTCCCCAGTATAGGATGCTTTCATTACTGTGCCACACAATGTACCTGTAATCTGTTACTGTGTATTTGGTCATTCTGTACCTCAAAGTTGACTTGAGTTGAGGCTAATATTTTCAGTACCGAGATTATGACCCTAACCCAGGGAACTGTGTGTGTACAAAACACCTGCTCTTTCCATGACATAGACTGACCAGGTGAATCCAGCTGAAAGCTATGATCCCTTATTGATGTCACCTGTTAAATCCACTTCAATACAGTGTAGATGAAGGGGAGGAGACAGGTTAAATAATTATTTTTAAGCCTTGAGACATGTGAGACATGGATTGTGTATGTGTGCCGTTCAGAGGGTGAATGGGCAAGACAAAATATGTAAGTGCCTTTGAACAGGGTATGGTAATATGTTCCAGGCACACTGGTTTGTGTCAAGAACTGCAACGCTGCTGGGTTTTTCATGCTCAAAAGTTTCCTGTGTGTATCAAGAATGGTCCACCACCCAAAGGACATCCAGCCAACTTGACACAACTGTGGGAAGCATTGTAGTCAACATGTGCCAGCATTCCTGTGGAACGCCTTTGACACCTTGTAGAGTCCATGCCTTGACGAATTGAGGCTGTTCTGAGGGCAAAGCTGGGGGGGTGGGGGGTGCAACTCAATATTAGGAAGGTGTTCCTAATGTTTTGTCCACTCAGTGTATAGACCTGCATAACAGAGTATTAATGTATGATGTATTTATTGGTAGAAGTTGAGGGAGACGTTTGGTGCTGTGGAGAACACCCAGCAGAAGACTGAGCACCAGAGACCTCTACTGATCAACTGTCATGACGAGAGAGCCCTGAGACTGCACCACCTGCCTGTGAGACACGCACACACACACACACACACACACACACACACACTCTAATTAGCAGCAGCTGTATCCTCCAGGTACGGTCTATGAGGTATGTGTTGTATTGTTTTATACCAGGTCCATAACAGCTTTGATGTGGTGAAGACAGAGAAAGAGATGATGAGAAACTCTCCGGTGTGGAATCTTCTCTGCTCCGTCCGCCCCCTGAGTGGAAATAGAACCAGACTGGCCCGCATCCAGGAGCTCACGCACTACTGCACCGACGGTGAGGAGAGAACACAGAGACTCACACAGCCACACACACACATATACAAAACACGCACACACACAGACACACACTCACAGAGCCACACAGACACACACAGACCCACACCCCACACACCCACACACACACAGACCCACACCCCACACAGACACAGACACACACACACACACACACACACACACACACACACACACACACACACACACACACACACACTCACACACACCACACAGACACACACACAGCCACACACACACACACACACACACACACACACACACACACACACACACCCACACACACACAGACCCACACACACACACACACACTCACACACACACACACTCACACACACCACACAGACACACACACAGCCACACAGACACACACACACACACACCACAGACACACACAGTCACGGCTCTCTGCGTTTTTATAGCCTATGGAATTTTATGCAGACCAATTTAGCGTGATAGCCAGATTGACTTCATGCATTGTGGCTCAGGTGTGCTGAGTAGTGTTATTATTGCAGCCCAACCTGTATTTAGTCTAGGTAATTACAAAGCACAGTCCCACTAAAGACCAACAGATGGTGGGATGCTGTTAAATTATCACCCTGGCTGGTTGGTTCTGTGCTGGGGATGAGACTACCCACTGGGCACAGACGTCGATTCAACGTCTATTCCACGATGTGTAAACAACATTGATTCAACCAGTGTGTGCCCAGTGGGTTGATACGGCTACTGTCTGGTGGGATGAATACATTCTCCATGATCTTAGAGAGGAGACGGAGAGTTAGACAGAAGAAATAAGGTAAATATTTAGCTGTCTGGGAGAGGCTGAGCACTGGGCTACTTTATAAGGAAGGAGATGTTCCATACTCTGCTATCACTACCAATATGGTGTTCTGTTAGATCAGCAGAGTGAAATGCTGAATTCCAGATAGACCCCTACCTCTGACTCTCTAGGCATTCCCGTAGATCTGAAGAATCTGATGGCTTTAATAATATGGTAATTACTTCCCCTTCCCCTAGACTGAGTCAAGTTTTCACCATATAGCTCTATACCTATCCATATAGCTCTATACCATATAGCTCTATAACTATCTATATAGCTTTATACCTATCTATATAGCTCTATACCTATCTATATAGCTCTATACCATATAGCTCTATACCTATCTATATAGCTCTATACCTATCTATATAGCTCTATACCATATAGCTCTATACCTATCTATATAGCTCTATACCTATATATATAGCTCTATACCATATAGCTCTATACCTATCTATATAGCTCTATACCATATAGCTATATACCTATCTATATAGCTCTATACCTATCTATATAGCTCTATACCATATAGCTCTATACCTATCTATATAGCTCTATACCTATCTATATAGCTCTATACCATATAGCTCTATACCTATCCATATAGCTCTATACCATATAGCTCTATACCTATCTATATAGCTCTATACCTATCTATATAGCTCTATACCATATAGCTCTATACCTATCTATATAGCTCTATACCATATAGCTCTATACCTATCCATATAGCTCTATACCATATAGCTCTATACCTATCCATATAGCTCTATACCTATCTATATAGCTCTATACCTATCTATATAGCTCTATACCTATCTATATAGCTATATACCTATCTATATAGCTCTATACCTATCTATATAGCTCTATACCTATCTATATAGCTCTATACCTATCTATATAGCTCTATACCATATAGCTCTATACCTATCCATATAGCTCTATACCTATCCATATAGCTCTATACCATATAGCTCTATACCTATCCATATAGCTCTATACCTATCCATATAGCTCTATACCTATCTATATAGCTCTATACCTATCCATATAGCTCTATACCTATCCATATAGCTCTATACCTATCCATATAGCTCTATACATTTACATTTACATTTTAGTCATTTAGCAGACGCTCTTACCCAGAGCGACTTACAGTTAGTGCATACATTATTTTATCGAACCCACAACCCTGGCGTTGCAAACACCATGCTCTACCAACTGAGCTACATCCCCTGCCGGCCAAATCCCTGCCCTACCCTGGACGACGCTGGGCCAATTGTGCGCGCCGCCCCATGGGTCTCCCTATCTATATAGCTCTATACCTATCCATATAGCTCTATACCATATAGCTCTATACCTATCCATATAGCTCTATACCATATAGCTCTATACCTATCTATATAGCTCTATACCTATCCATATAGCTCTATACCTATCCATATAGCTCTATACCTATCCATATAGCTCTATACCTATCTATATAGCTCTATACCTATCTATATAGCTCTATACCTATCTATATAGCTCTATACCTATCTATATAGCTCTATACCTATCTATATAGCTCTATACCATATAGCTCTATACCTATCCATATAGCTCTATACCTATCCATATAGCTCTATACCTATATATATAGCTCTATACCTATCTATATATCTCTATACCTATCTATATAGCTCTATACCTATCTATATAGCTCTATACCATATAGCTCTATACCTATCCATATAGCTCTATACCTATCCATATAGCTCTATACCTATCTATATAGCTCTATACCTATCTATATAGCTCTATACCTATCTATATAGCTCTATACCATATAGCTCTATACCTATCCATATAGCTCTATACCTATCCATATAGCTCTATACCTATATATATAGCTCTATACCTATCTATATAGCTCTATACCTATCCATATAGCTCTATACCATATAGCTCTAAACCTATCTATATAGCTCTATACCTATCTACAGTGGCTTGCGAAAGTATTCACCCCCCTTGGCATTTTTCCTATTTTGTTGCCTTAAAACCTGGAATTAAAATGGATTTTTGGGGGGTTTGTATCATTTGATTTACACCACATACTACCTACCACTTTGAAGATGCAAAATATTTTTTATTGTGAAACAAACAAGAAATAAGAAAAAAAAACAGAAAACTTGAGTGTGCATCACTATTCACCGTATATAGCTCTATACTTATCCATATAGCTCTATACCTATCCGTATAGCTCTATACCTATCCGTATAGCTCTATACCTATCCATATAGCTCTATACCTATCCATATAGCTCTATACCTATCTATATAGCTCTATACCTATCTACAGTGCCTTGCAAAAGTATTCATCCCCCTTGGCGTTTTGCCTATTTTGTTGCATTACAACCTGTAATTTAAATTATTTTTATTTGGATTTCATGTAATGGACATACACAAAATAGTCCAAATTGGTGAAGTGAAATGAACTTTCAAAAAATTATAAAAAATAAATACCGGAAAACTGGTGCGTGCATATGTATTCACCCCCTTTGCTATGAAGCCCCTAAATAAGATCTGGTGCAAACAATTACCTTCAGAAGTCAAATAATTAGTTAAATAAAGTCCACCTGTGTGCAATCTAAGTGTCACATGATCTGTCATATGATCTCAGTATATATACACCTGTTCTGAAAGGCCCCAGAGTCTGCAACACCACTAAGCAAGGGGCACCACCAAGCAAGCGGCACCATGAAGACCAAGGAGCTCTCCAAACAGGTCAGGGACAAAGTTGTGGAGAAGTACAGATCAGGGTTGGGTTATAAAACAATATCCGAAACTTTGAACATCCCATGGATAAATCCATTATTAAAAATTGGAAAGAATATGGCACCACAACAAACCTGCCAAGAGAGGGCCGCCCACCAAAACTCACGGACCAGGCAAGGAGGGCATTCATCAGAGTGGCAACAAAGAGACCAAAGATAACCCTGAAGGAGCTGTAAAGCTCCACAGCGGAGATTGGAGTATCAGTCCATAGGACCACTTTAAGCCGTACACTACACAGAGCTGGGCTTTATGGAAGAGTGGCCAGAAAAAAGCCATTGCTTACAGAAAAAAATAAGAAACACGTTTGGTGTTCACCAAAAGGCACGTGGGAGACTCCCCAAACATATGGAAGAAGGTACTCTGCTCAGATGAGACTAAAATTGAGCTTTTTGGCCATCAAGGAAAATGCTCTGTCTGGCGCAAACCCAACACCTCTCATCACCTGAGAACACCATCCCCACAGTGAAGCATGGTGGTGGCAGCATCATGCTGTGGAGATGTTTTTCATCGGCAGGGACTGGGAAACTGGTCAGAATTGAAGGAATGATGGATGGCGCGAAATACAGGGAAATTCTTGAGGGAAACCTGTTTCAGTCTTCCAGAGATTTGAGACTGGGACGGAGGTTCACCTTCCAGCAGGACAATGACCCTAAGCATACTGCTAAAGCAACACTTGAGTGGTTTAAGGGGAAACATTTAAATGTCTTGGTATGGCCTAGTCAAAGCCCAGACCTCAATCCAATTGAGAATCTGTGGTATGACTTAAAGATTGCTGTACACCAGCGGAACCCATCCAACTTGAAGGAGCTGGAGCAGTTTTGCCTTGAAGAATAGGAAAAATGCCAAGGGGGGGTGAATACTTTGGCAAATATTCCTATCTACAGTGGGGAGAACAAGTATTTGATACACTGCTGATTTGCAGGTTTTCCTACTTACAAAGCATGTAGAGGTCTGTAATTTCTATCATAGGTACACTTCAACTGTGAGAGACGGAATCTAAAACAAAAATCCAGAAAATCACATCGTATGATTTTTAAGTAATTCATTTGCATTTTATTGCATGACATAAGTATTTGATCACCTACCAACCAGTAAGAATTCCGGCTCTCACAGACCTGTTAGTTTTTCTTTAAGAAGCCCTCCTGTTCTCCACTCATTACATGTATTAACTGCACCTGTTTGAACTCGTTACCTGTATAAAAGACACCTGTCCACACACTCAATCAAACAGACTCCAACCTCTCCACAATGGCCAAGACCAGAGAGCTGTGTAAGGACATCAGGGATAAAATTGTAAACCTGCACAAGGCTGGGATGGGCTACAGGACAATAGGCAAGCAGCTTGGTGAGAAGGCAACAACTGTTGGCGCAATTATTAGAAAATGGAAGAAGTTCAAGATGACCGTCAATCACCTCGGTCTGTGGCTCCATGCAATATCTCACCTCGTGGGGCATCAATGATCATGAGGAAGGTGAGGGATCAGCCCAGAACTACACGGCAGGACCTGGTCAATGACCTGAAGAGAGCTGGGACCACAGTCTCAAAGAAAACTATTAGTAACACACTACGCCGTCATGGATTAAAATCCTGCAGCGCACGCAAGGTCCCCCTGCTCAAGTCAGCGCATGTCCAGGCCCGTCTGAAGTTTGCCAATGACCATCTGGATGATCCAGAGGAGGAATGGGAGAAGGTCATGTGGTCTGATGAGACAGAAATAGAGCTTTTTGGTCTAAACTCCACTCGCCGTGTTTGGAGGAAGAAGAAGGATGAGTACAACCCCAAGAACACCATCCCAACCGTGAAGCATGGAGGTGGAAACATCATTCTTTGGGGATGCTTTTCTGCAAAGGGGACAGGACGACTGCACCGTATTGAGGGGAGGATGGATGGGGCCATGTATCGTGAGATCTTGGCCAACAACCTCCTTCCCTCAGTAAGAGCATTGAAGATGGGTCGTGGCTGGGTCTTCCAGCATGACAACGACCCGAAACACACAGCCAGGGCAACTAAGGAGTGGCTCCGTAAGAAGCATCTCAAGGTCCTGGAGTGGCCTAGCCAGACTCCAGACCTGAACCCAATAGAAAATCTTTGGAGGGAGCTGAAAGTCCGTATTGCCCAGCGACAGCCCCGAAACCTGAAGGATCTGGAGAAGGTCTATATGGAGGAGTGGGCCAAAATCCCTGCTGCAGTGTGTGCAAACCTGGTCAAGACCTACAGGAAACGTATGATCTCTGTAATTGCAAACAAAGGTTTCTGTACCAAATATTAAGTTCTGCTTTTCTGATGTATCAAATACTTATGTCATGCAATAAAATGCAAATTAATTACTTAAAAATCATACAATGTGATTCTCTGGATTTTTGTTTTAGATTCCGTCTCTCACAGTTGAAGTGTACCTATGATAAAAATTACAGACCTCTACATGCTTTGTAAGTAGGAAAACCTGCAAAATCGGCAGTGTATCAAATACTTGTTCTCCCCACTGTAGCTCTATACCTATCCATATAGCTCTATACATGTCCATATAGCTCTATACCTATCTATATAGCTCTATACCTATCCATATAGCTCTATACCTATCCATATAGCTCTATACCTGTCAATATAGCTCTATACATGTCAATATAGCTCTATACATGTCAATATAGCTCTATACCATATAGCTCTATACCTATCCATATAGCTCTATACCTATCCATATAGCTCTATACCTATCCATATAGCTCTATACCTATCTATATAGCTCTATACCTATCCATATAGCTCTATACCATATAGCTCTATACCTATCTATATAGCTCTATACCTATCCATATAGCTCTATACCATATAGCTCTATACCTATCCATATAGCTCTATACCTATCCATATAGCTCTATACCTATCTATATAGCTCTATACCTATCCATATAGCTCTATACCATATAGCTCTATACCTATCCATATAGCTCTATACCTATCCATATAGCTCTATACCTATCTATATAGCTCTATACCTATCTATATAGCTCTATACATGTCCATATAGCTCTATACCTATCTATATAGCTCTATACATGTCCATATAGCTCTATACCATATAGCTCTATACCTATCCATATAGCTCTATACCTATCCATATAGCTCTATACCTATCAGAATGCATCAGATCTACTAAAGTGACGAGGGATGAGAGACTAGGGACAAGGGATGAGGGACTAGGGGATTATTTGGGATTCAGAATAAGAGTGTGGTGTTGTGTTCTGCAGTGGAGGCCTCTGAGGGGAGGACGGCTCATAATAATGGCTGGAACGAAGCAAATGGAATTGCATCAAACACATGTGTTTGATGTTGTTGAAACCATTCCGTTCCAGCCTGTGTTGTTCTGATGGGTGTCTATACAGAGTCTCTGAGCTGGCCGGAGGTGGAGAGAGTGGTCAGACAGTTTGTGTTTGAGAGCATGCCCCTGACCCAGCTGGAGGAGGGGGGCCTACTGACCTCTGCTGGTTCCCCTCAACCTACCTGCCTGCCCTGGGACGACCCTGTCAGCTTCGCCAAGAACTACCTCAGACACAGCAACAAGACACAAGGTACAGACGTTGCTATGAACTCTGACACTAGGGATGTTAACGCTTAACCATTAATCGGTTAGCCGCCTAAAATACATTTGACCGGTCATGCTTATCGGTCTATAGGTTAATTTGTATAATTTAGTGGAATTAAATTGGTGTGTATTTTCGTTAGTCGTCATGCATCTTATTTATCACAGGCGCACGGCATACAGAGACTAGTTGGAGGAGAGGAATATCCAAACCACCTGTCAGACAGCGCCAGAGTAGCTCCTCAAAAAGCCTGTAGGTTACTGGAGTGAAACCTGCTTTTGTAAGCCTAGTCATTGCGCAACAAATAACAATTCTAAATGCAATTGCGTGTTAAAAATAGCTTCTTTTTTTTTTTTACTCTGACACATTGGCCTGTATCCAGACTAGTCTACTACCAGAAATGTTGGTCTGTATCCAGACTAGTCTACTACCAGATCTGTTGGTCTGAATCCAGACTAGTCTACTACCTGATCTGTTGGTCTGAATCCAGACTAGTCTACTACCAGATCTGTTGGTCTGAATCCAGACTAGTCTACTACCAGATCTGTTGGTCTGAATCCAGACTAGTCTACTACGTGATCTGTTGGTCTGAATCCAGACTAGTCTACTACCAGATCTGTTGGTCTGAATCCAGACTAGGATACTACCAGATCTGTTGGTCTGAATTCAGACTAGTATACTACCAGATCTGTTGGTCTGAATCCAGACTAGTCTACTACCAGATCTGTTGGTCTGAATCCAGACAAGTCTACTACCTGATCTGTTGGTCTGAATCCAGACTAGTCTACTACCTGATCTGTTGGTCTGAATCCAGACTAGTATACTACCAGATCTGTTGGTTTGAATGCCAGACAAGTCTACTACCTGATCTGTTGGTCTGAATCCAGACTAGTCTACTACCTGATCTGTTGGTCTGAATCCAGACTAGTATACTACCAGATCTGTTGGTTTGAATGCCAGACAAGTCTACTACCTGATCTGTTGGTCTGAATCCAGACTAGTCTACTACCTGATCTGTTGGTCTGAATCCAGACTAGTATACTACCAGATCTGTTGGTCTGAATCCAGACTAGTCTACTACCAGATATGTTGGTCTGAATCCAGACTAGTCTACTACCAGATATGTTGGTCTGAATCCAGACTAGTATACTACCAGATCTGTTGGCCTGAATCCAGACTAGTATACTACCAGATCTGTTGGTCTGAATCCAGACTAGTCTACTACCAGATCTGTTGGCCTGAATCCAGACTAGTATACTACCAGATCTGTTGGTCTGTATCCAGACTAGTATACTACCAGATCTGTTGGTCTGAATCCAGACTAGTCTACTACCAGATCTGTTGGTCTGAAGATCTGTTGGTCTGAATCCAGACTAGTCTACTACCAGATCTGTTGGTCTCAATCCAGACTAGTCTACTACCAGATCTGTTGGTCTGAATTCAGACTAGTCTACTACCTGATCTATTGGTCTGTATCCAGACTAGTATACTACCAGATCTGTTGGTCTGAATCCAGACTAGTCTACTACCGGATCTGTTGGTCTGAATCCAGACTAGTCTACTACCAGATCTGTTGGTCTGAATCCAGACTAGTCTACTACCTGATCTGTTGGTCTGAATCCAGACTAGTATACTACCAGATCTGTTGGTCTGAATCCAGACTAGTCTACTACCAGATCTGTTGGTCTGAAGATCTGTTGGTCTGAATCCAGACTAGTCTACTACCAGATCTGTTGGTCTCAATCCAGACTAGTCTACTACCAGATCTGTTGGTCTGAATTCAGACTAGTCTACTACCTGATCTATTGGTCTGTATCCAGACTAGTATACTACCAGATCTATTGGTCTGTATCCAGACTAGTATACTACCAGATCTGTTGGTCTGAATCCAGACTAGTCTACTACCGGATCTGTTGGTCTGAATCCAGACTAGTCTACTACCAGATCTGTTGGTCTGAATCCAGACTAGTATACTACCAGATCTGTTGGTCTGAATCCAGACTAGTCTACTACCAGATCTGTTGGTCTGAATCCAGACTAGTCTACTACCAGATCTGTTGGTCTGAAAGCCAGACTAGTCTACTACCTGATCTGTTGGTCTGAATCCAGACTAGTCTACTACCAGATCTGTTGGTCTGAATCCAGACTAGTCTACTATCAGATCTGTTGGCCTGAATCCAGACTAGTATACTACCAGATCTGTTGGCCTGAATCCAGACTAGTATACTACCAGATCTGTTGGTCTGTATCCAGACTAGTATACTACCAGATCTGTTGGTCTGAATCCAGACTAGTCTACTACCAGATCTGTTGGTCTGAAGATCTGTTGGTCTGAATCCAGACTAGTCTACTACCAGATCTGTTGGTCTCAATCCAGACTAGTCTACTACCAGATCTGTTGGTCTGAATTCAGACTAGTCTACTACCTGATCTATTGGTCTGTATCCAGACTAGTATACTACCAGATCTGTTGGTCTGAATCCAGACTAGTCTACTACCGGATCTGTTGGTCTGAATCCAGACTAGTCTACTACCAGATCTGTTGGTCTGAATCCAGACTAGTCTACTACCTGATCTGTTGGTCTGAATCCAGACTAGTCTACTACCAGATCTGTTGGTCTGAAGATATGTTGGTCTGTATCCAGACTAGTATACTACCAGATCTGTTGGTCTGAATCCAGACTAGTCTACTACCGGATCTGTTGGTTTGAATCCAGACTAGTATACTACCAGATCTGTTGGTCTGAATCCAGACTAGTATACCACCAGATCTGTTGGTCTGATAGCAATGGAGTTGTCAAGACAGCACAAACAGATCTGCAACCAGGCTATTGTTGATGATCTGATACATCTTATTGTTCCTGTCTTTGTATCTTTGAAATAATAGCTAATAAAACATGTTTCCTCTGCAGCGTTCCACCAGGATGAATCAGAGGAGAGTTTGTCTGATGTAGTAGATGTGACTGAGATCCAGAGAAGCCGGGTGCGATCGCTCAGAGACTGGCACTATACTGAGCACCACAATGCCAATGTCTTTCCCCAGGTCAATATTAATCAATACTCACATTTATTGTAGTTATTTACCTTCTAATTTCTGGCTCCTTTTTGCAACCGTTTGTGATCAGTAGGGAAACAACACAACATGTTGTCTTGCTTTAGATTCTCCAGTCTGCCTCTCAGTCCTACCGCTGCATGGACACCTTCTGTGGTAGTCTGGACAACACCCTGTTCATCGTCTGTCACAATCCCATGAGCCCTCAGCGCCAGTGCAAGGAATTATGGGACATGGCCCTCCATACCAACGTCGGGTTCAGGTACAGTTGTAAAAAAAAACAAAAAAAAAACATGTTTGCTATAAATCAGTTGTTTAACAGTTGGAGGTATATTTTCTTCAAACCCATTTAGTTGATTTATTTTTGGGTTACAAAACGATAAAGGTACAGATTACATTAGACTGTGGGTACTGTTTAGGATTTGGATGCAGCTTTCTTTTACGGTGGGGAGTGTATTTCTTAAAATCCAAAGGCTTTCCACCATTCCCTCTCTGTCGTCAGGAAATACCTTGAGCACGTGGCAGACTCTATATCTGACTGGACCAAGGAGGAGGAGGACAATTGGCTAGCTCTGCAGGCCAAGAGAGAGGCAGACAAACTGAGAGGGCCCACCCCGTCTGACTCCTCAGAGAAAGGCAGGACAGAGTCGGCTAAGGGCACCAAGAAGGACACTGTCTCACCAAAACACACTGCAAGTAAGGAAGCAGTGGAGTGTTCACATTCATATTCTACTGATACCCACACATCATGAATACAGGCCGAAATCCATGGGGTATAACATAAATACTCATTAACGTTGATACATAGATTACGATAGATGAAAAACATCAAAGCACTTATTCTAAGAGTAGTACTAGTAGTTACAGTGATGGAAGTGTTGTGTCCCTGTCCACCTGAAGCCTCCCCAACCAAGTCTCCTATCCCAGAGGAACATCCTCCAGACCAGTACATCAGGGAAGACTCACTCAAAGTACGTACTCTGTCTTGTTGTCTCCCACCCCGTTTTATAGTGGGATTCATTTAATGATTTTCATAAATATCTTCCATACATACTGATAAAATGATTGTGTTTGTGCTTGTCGTGTTCTCTACAAACTGCTCTCTCTCCAGGCGTGGAAGATAGAGCAGAGCAGACAGAAGGAGGAGGAACAGGTGAAGAAAGCTAAGAAAGATAAAGGAGGGAAGGGAGCGGAGCGCGCCGACTCGTCCAAGGAGAACAAGAAAACCACCCCCTCGACCACTAAGAAGAGCAGGGAGGACGTGAGCAAGACCCCTGACCTGGCTGTGGGGACCCCTGGAGACCAGAGAGCAGAGCTGCAGTCGCCTACCGACGTCTTCACTGTGAGGCTATAAACACCCTTTAAAATCAACAGTCAAAATGTGGCGTTAGACGTTCATAATGACATCATTTTGTGGTTGTAAACTGGTTTTCTGGTTGAAGAGATATAGTGATATAGTCACAGCAGATACTAGATAGATCATGTTTTAATGTGCTCTTATGGCATGTTGTCTTTCATTGAAAAAGTATCTGCTGCAACAATATCAAGAGAATGCTGACCTTTAAAAAAAATAATAATACTGTGTGTGTGTGTGTGTAGGGGTTCACTGGATACAGCATGGAGGGGCAGCTGATCCAGGTCTCAGGCCAGCTCCATTCCCTATACCCCTCTGACGGAGGCCACATCCAGGTGGAGACCATCCACTTTGTGCAGGGTGAATACACACACACACACACACACCACTATTACGATACACACTTTCGCTCTCTTTTGTTCGCACGTTGCTTCTCTAAATGTGTTCTGTTTCCAGGGTCAACGCTCATCACGGGTTGCTTCTCTAAATGTGTTCTGTTTCCAGGGTCGACACTCATCACGCGTTGCTTCTCTAAATGAGTTCTGATTCCAGGGTCGACGCTCATCACGCGTTGCTTCTCTAAATGTGTTCTGTTTCCAGGGTCGACGCTCATCACGCGTTGCTTCTCTAAATGTGTTCTGATTCCAGGGTCGACGCTCATCACGCGTTGCTTCTCTAAATGTGTTCTGTTTCCAGGGTCGACGCTCATCACGCGTTGCTTCTCTAAATGTGTTCTGATTCCAGGGTCGACGCTCATCACGCGTTGCTTCTCTAAATGTGTTCTGATTCCAGGGTCGACGCTCATCACGCGTTGCTTCTCTAAATGTGTTCTGTTTCCAGGGTCGACGCTCATCACGCGTTGCTTCTCTAAATATGTTCTGTTTCCAGGGTCGACGCTCATCACGCGTTACTTCCAATTCTGGAAGTAACGCTCTGAAAGATCTGATGTGATTGGTCAAAAGACCAATAAGTCTAAAAAAGATCAGAATTGGTCTGCCTGTGTAAACACAGCATGTGTTCTGTTACCAGGGTCGACGCTCATCAAAGTGTGTGTAATGAAGGACAAGCATCATTTCTACACCCACATCACCCAGCCAAACAGACACCACGCGGTCCCCATGGAGACACAGAGTCCGGCCAATAAGAGTGTGAGGCTGGGCTCCTTCTCAGCTGTGCTGGACAACGGCATCCACCTCTCCTACAGTCGCTACGGCCCAACTGGGGAGCAGGGTGAACACCTTACATCATCGCCTGATTATGTCTTGACATATTCTGTCTGTTTCTCTGTCATTAAACCACTTGGTGTACTGTTCCTGTTATGGGGACCCAGTATGGTCTCTATGTTGTTGTGTGTGGTGATGTCTTATCGTTGAGTCTACCTTTAATGTGACTGTCTGGTTGTTGACGTGTCTGTAGGTGAGATGCAGGCTGGTCAGGACTCTGATCTGGACATGCCCACAGACTCCAGTCTCTCCCCCGCCCCCTCGACCCTCCTCTCCTCCTCATTCTCCAATAAGAAACTCAACTCCTCCCACAGCTCCAAGGGGGTGGAGCCGCCCAGAGAGACCAACAAGTCCCCAACACCCAGAGAGGAAAAGGAGCAGGTGAATCCAGACTATCGACCGTCACAAACAGATGCATTTAGTTTCCACAGCATCTGTTCAGTTAGTGTTTTGTTGTTGATAATGTAATATCATTGATATCAATATTACAACGTTATATTCTTATCATCTATTTTCTTTCTATTTACCTACCTGCTGTCTATAATTCCCTTGATGTTGTTGGCTGTGTTGTCCCCTGCCAGACCAGAGAGAGTGAGAGTCAGGCAGCATTACCTGGCAGTGCTCCGTTCCAGAGACTAAACGTCTCCACCCCCAGTGGTCTGCTGCTGCAGTTCCTCAGTGATGATACAGACGGTCAGTGTGTGTCTGTGTGTGTCTCTCTGTGTGTGTGTGTGTGTGTGTGTCCATACAGTGTTTGTGTAACTGTAGTTTTGTGTACTGTAGGCAGTACTCCAGAGGGTCAGTGTGTGTTGGTGAGACAGAGTTTCCCCCTACACTGCAGTGACAGTAGAGAGCTTCACCTCACAGACCCATCGTTACACAGTGAGCTGTCTAGGGTCATCACTGGTCAGGGCACCGTGGTCAAGTACATGAGAGACGGATCAACACAGGTACTGGTAAACAGAATACACACACACACACATACACATACACACACACACGTTAAGCTCCTCCCTGTCTGTGTGTAGGTGCTGTTTGCAGACAGTTCCGTCAGTACCTGTACAGAGTCCGGACCCATCATCTCCTCTCCTCCTGAACCCGTTGCTAAGGAGGACGAGGTAGTGAAGGAGACTCAGACACCAGAGAGAAAAGACAGCAAGGACAAGAAGGGTGAACACATCTCCAACAAATGATATGGACCTTCATCTATATCCTTTGGTCTTTGATATATTTGAAGTGTCTTCCTATTAGACTTGTACTGTGTCAGTCTGAAATCTATTGTGGCTTCACAACCTTTAGTGTTGTTGAGTGTCGGTGCTTGACTAAGGGAAAGGAGAGATGAGGAGTTATGTGTGTGAGCAGGTAAGCTGGGCTCCAAGCAGAGCCTGGGGGCTGACCAGAGTCAAAGTGACCCCGAGCCCAGGGAGGACCAGAGGTCGTCAGGCCAGACCCAGGCCAGACAGGGGGTCTGTTGGACCACAACCAGCCCCTCCGGACACAGAGTAGCCACCATGGGGGACCAGACCACAGACCCTGGCCCCGTCCTGGCCTTCAGAGCCACAGACCCTGTCAGTCAAACTGTGAGCATACCAACCAGCAACATGGTTGCTAACAACGTGGTTGTTAATAAAGTTTAGTTTTCTTGCTACTTTTGCAGATTTCAACATTTTGACTTCCTAGACGTGTGATATGTAAAAGTAGCTCTTCTGCCTTGTCTGTGTGAGCAGGTTGTGATCACGCGGGAGGACAAGGTGATATCTGTGCTGGACAGAGACGGGACGGTGATCGTGGACCATGCAGACGGAACCAGGATCACTACCCTGTACCAGGAGAGAGAGGCTCTCTGTGGCTGGTCCCATCAACACATTAACACAGGTACCCAACACCCGTAACCCTAACTCTAACCCTGTACCAGGAGAGAGTGACTCTCTGTGGCTGGTCCCATCAACACATTAACACAGGTACCCAACACCCGTAACCCTAACTCTAACCCTGTACCAAGAGAGAGTGACTCTCTGTGGCTGGTCCCATCAGCACATTAACACAGGTACCCAACACCCGTAACCCTAACTCTAACCCTGTACCAAGAGAGAGTGACTCTCTGTGGCTGGTCCCATCAGCACATTAACACAGGTACCCAACACCCCTAACCCTAACTCTAACCCTGTACCAGGAGAGAGTGACTCTCTGTGGCTGGTCCCATCAACACATTAACACAGGTACCCAACACCCCTAACCCTAACTCTAACCCTGTACCAGGAGAGAGTGACTCTCTGTGGCTGGTCCCATCAACACATTAACACAGGTTAAAGGCTATGCTACTAACTGCTACCTGGTCTGATACAGTAGTAGTGTGTATTCTGTGTTACCAGGACAGAGACAACAGTGTGTGTAGGAAGGACGGTGCGTGGTGTGATAATGTATACGTTGTGTTACCAGGACAGAGACAACAGTGTGTGTAGGAAGGACGGTGCGTGGTGTGATAATGTATACGTTGTGTTACCAGGGGAGAAGTCCAGCAGCAGTGTCTGTCATAAGGAGAAGGTGGTGATGGTGGAGCGGCTGGGGTTTGCCACGGTAGCCATGTTCAGCGAGGACAGGTCCTGCAAAGTGTTCTTTGGAGACGGGAGCGTCGTCACCGCCACCTGCAACGGAGCCTACCACGTAAGAGAAACCGGGGGTGAATGCTAAAAGTCCCTCCTCCATTCCTCCCGTCCTCTTCCCACCTCCTTCTCAAAATGTAGAACGCATTGGAGGAGAAGATCCAAGCTTCTTTTCACGAGTCTACCAAATGACTGTGTTCTGAGGTGCTATATCCATTCTAGGTGACTCTCCATGTCCCTGTGTCCCCTCTAGGTGTACCCGTCCAGTGTAGGTCTGCTGTTGATCAACCAGGACGGTAGTTGTGTGTACAGGTCCGACCCTGAGCACAGCCCAACCCTGAGTCTGGCCAGCTGGAGTCCCAGAGAGCAGCCAGGCAGCTACAGGATGGACCACACCTCCACCTCAGACACACTGTGTGAGGTCACAGACCACCACGGGAACCTCTTCCAGGTGGGCCAGTTCTAAACGCGTCCCAAATGACACCCCTGTTCCCTGTACAGTGAGGGAAAAAAGTATTTGATCCCCTGCTGATTTTGTACGTTTGCCCACTGACAAAGAAATGATCAGTATATCATTTTAATGGTAGGTTTATTTGAACAGTGAGAGACAGAATAACAACAACAAAAATCCAGAAAAACGCATGTCAAAAATGTTATAAATTGATTTGCATTTTAATGAGGGAAATAAGTATTTGACCCCCTCTCAATCAGAAAGATTTCTGGCTCCCAGGTGTCTTTTATACAGGTAACGTGCTGAGATTAAGAGCACACTCTTAAAGGGAGTGCTCCTAATCTCAGTTTGTTACCTGTATAAAAGACACCTGTCCACAGAAGCAATCAATCAATCAGATTACAAACTCTCCACCATGGCCAAGACCAAAGAGCTCTCCAAGGATGTCAGGGACAAGATTGTAGACCTACACAAGGCTGGAATGGGCTACAAGACCATCGCCAAGCAGCTTGGTGAGAAGGTGACAACAGTTGGTGCGATTATTCGCAAATGGAAGAAACACAAAAGAACTGTCAATCTCCCTCGGCCTGGGGCTCCATGCAAGATCTCACCTCGTGGAGTTGCAATGATCATGACAACGGTGAGGAATCAGCCCAGAACTACACGGGAGGATCTTGTCAATGATCTCAAGGCATCTGGGACCATAGTCACCAAGAAAACAATTGGTAACACACTACTCCGTGAAGGACTGAAATCCTGCAGCGCCCGCAAGGTCCCCCTGCTTAAGAAAGCACATATACAGGGCCGTCTGAAGTTTGCCAATGAACATCTGAATGATTCAAAGGAGAACTGGGTGAAAGTGTTGTGGTCAGATGAGACCAAAATGGAGCTCTATGGCATCAGCTCAACTCGCCGTGTTTGGAGGAGGAAAAATGCTGCCTATGACCCCAAGAACACCATCCCCACCGTCAAACATGGAGGTGGAAACATTATGCTTTGGGGGTGTTTTTCTGCTAAGGGGACAGCACAACTTCACCGCATCAAAGGGACGATGGACGGGGCCATATACCGTCAAATCTTGGGTGAGAACCTCCTTCCCTCAGCCAGGGCATTGAAAATGGGTCGTGGATGCGTATTCCAGCATGACAATGACCCAAAACACACGTCTAAGGCAACAAAGGAGTGGCTCAAGAAGAGGCACATTAAGGTCCTGGAGTGGCCTAGCCAGTCTCCAGACCTTAATCCCATAGAAAATCTGTGGAGGGAGCTGAATGTTCGAGTTGCCAAACGTCAGCCTCGAAACCTTAATGACTTGGAGAAGATCTGCAAAGAGGAGTGGGACAAAATCCCTCCTGAGATGTGTGCAAACCTGGTGGCCAACTACAAGAAACGTCTGACCTCTGTGATTGCCAACAAGGGTTTTGCCACCAAGTACTAAGTCATGTTTTGCAGAGGGGTCAAATACTTATTTCCCTCATTAAAATGCAAATCAATTTATAACATTTATGACATGCGTTTTTCTGGATTTTGTTGTTGTTATTCTGTCTCTCACTGTTCAAATAAACCTACCATTAAAATTATAGACTGATCATGTCTTTGTCAGTTGGCAAACGTACAAAATCAGCAGGGGATCAAATACTTTTTTCCCTCACTGTATATAGTGCACTACTTATAGCCTGGTCCCAGATCTGTTTGTGCTGTCTTGCCATTTGGCTTGACGATGACCATAGGATTTGGCAAGACAGCACAAACAGATCTGGGACCAGGGCATAAGGCACTGACCATAATTTGTGCACTATATAAGGAATAGGGTGAGATTCCAGACAGTTTGTTTTCCCATCAGGCCAAGTGTTCAGAGGATTATTGTACGATACACTGAACTCTGCAAGCCCCGGGAATTTTCATTTTGAAAACTTGTTTGACAAAGTGGATTAGGAAACATCACTGTACGATTCATAGGGCATTTGTAGGGCATGGTGGAGTTATAGTATCAGTGTATCAAATCTTCCTGTGTGCAGGTGATGAAGGATGGCCGGACGTCAGTGGAGATCTCTAGCCCTCTGGACAGCAGAGTGGAGGAGGAAGAGATGGAGGAGGAAGGAGGGCATCCAGAAGAGAGAGAGTTGGCCAAGCATTATATTGGACGTAAAGTCCACATTCCAAGGTAGGCTTCAGTAACTCTGCTCCCCATCTGTACAGCGTAACTAGTTTTTTTATTCCAATGTCCCCCAGTTAGGCACCTTTTTACCCCTTTAGTGTTCCAGCTGGGCTGAAGCATAATGGGTACTCTCATTCTCTATATCCATAATAAACATCCAGGTTGTTCATGGCCCATGAGGATGGTTCAGGCACAGAGCTGCTGTACTCTCAGACAGTAGAGGAACGTCTGTATGAGGACTACTCTGACCCTGCTGTCGCCCTGCTTAAAGAACCCCTCCCAGACCTACAGGGTAGGATTCCATCCATTTCCAATCATGTTGGCTGTACTCTACCTCCATAGACCTGTGTTTCCTCCTTGTTGACCCATAGACACGTCTGTGGTCTCCTCCCTGTCCTGCAGGTGTGCTGGGTATAACGGTGCTGAGACCCTGTCTTCAGGACGTGTGGTCCAGATGGGTCATCCAGAAACAAAACAAGGATATCATCCCCACCAACCTCAAGTCCCGCCGCTGGGACAACTTCCCCTCAGTAGAGGTAGACAGACAGAGAAAATGAAAGAGAAAATGCACTTGAAATAGACGCGTAAAGTATTAGCAAATCATGCTAGTTTTCACGTTTACTTGAATTTAAGGTCATTTTATGCATGGTCAAAACAAACACACTTTAGTCATAGGGTGTGATGATTTTGATGCCTTCAAAATTATAATAAAATAAACCACTTTATGCCCTAAAAAAACTGTTCTTTAAACATCTACTGTACACCACCACCCCCAGAGGAAGACGCCAGGCCCTCCGTTCGGGACCACCCTGGGCCGGGGTCTGACCCTGAGAGAGAAGCCTGTTTCTGAGGCCTGCAGGCCCGTGCTGAGCTGTCCTGATACCCTGGAGGTCCGACAGCTGCTCCAGTACCAGCCGGTCAGCAGACGACTCCGCAGGACTCTGGAGTCACGCCTCAGGGTACAGCACTATAGCTCACTGCTATGTGGATTCTTTAACGCCGTCTCCATTAAAGCAGCTTTAACCCAGTGTAGAAGCAGATATAGTCCAATGTCAGGCCATAATCATAATTATTATTTGGTGGGTGCTTATATTGCTCCTATTTCACTAATGTACAAGTGTGTATTATACAGTGGCTTGCGAAAGTATTCACCCCCTTGGCATTTTTCCTGTATTGTTGCCTTACAACCTGGAATTTTTTGGGGGGTTTGTATCATTTGATTTACACAACATGCCTACCACTTTGAAGGTGCAAAATAATTTTTATTGTGAAACAAACAAGAAATAAGACAAAAAAAACAGAAAACTTGAGCGTGCATAACTATTCACCCCCCCAAAGTCAATACTTTGTAGAGCCGCCTTTTGCAGCAATTACAGCTGCAAGTCTCTTGGGGTATGTCTCTATAAGCTTGGCACATCTAGCCACTGGGATTTTTGCCCATTCTTCAAGGCAAAACTGCTCCAGCTCCTTCAAGTTGGATGGGTTCCGCTGGTGTACAGCAATCTTTAAGTCATACCACAGATTCTCAATTGGATTGAGGTCTGGGCTTTGACTAGGCCATTCCAAGACATTTAAATGTTTCCCCTTAAACCACTCAAGTGTTGCTTTAGCAGTATGCTTAGGGTCATTGTCCTGCTGGAAGGTGAACCTCCGTCCCAGTCTCAAATCTCTGGAAGACTGAAACAGGTTTCCCTCAATAATTTTCCTGTATTTAGCGCCATCCATCATTCCTTTAATTCTGACCAGTTTCCCAGTCCCTGCCGATGAAAAACATCCCCACAGCATGATGCTGCTACCACCATGCTTCACTGTGGGGATGGTGTTACATTTACATTTTAGTCATTTAGCAGACGCTCTTATCAGTGTTCTCGGGGTGATGAGAGGTGTTGGGTTTGCGCCAGACATAGCGTTTTCCTTGATGGCATAAAAGCTCAATGTTAGTCTCATCTGACCAGAGTACCTTCTTCCATATGTTTGGGGAGTCTCCCACATGCCTTTTGGCGAACACCAAACGTGTTTGCTTATTTTTTTCTTTAAGCAATGGCTTTTTTCTGGCCACTCTTCCGTAAAGCCCAGCTCTGTGGAGTGTACGGCTTAAAGTGGTCCTATGGACAGATACTCCAATCTCCGCTGTGGAGCTTTGCAGCTCCTTCAGTGTTATCTTTGGTCTCTTTGTTGCCTCTGATTAATACCCTCCTTGCCTGGTCCGTGAGTTTTGGTGGGCGGCCCTCTCTTGGAGGCTCGCATCTACTACAAGACCATGGTGCTTGCCTACGGAGCTGAGGGGAATGGCACCTCCTTACCTTCAGGCTCTGATCAGACCCTACACCCAAACGAGGGCACTACGTTCATCCACCTCTGGCCTGCTAGCTCCCCTACCTCTACGGAAGCACAGTTCCCGCTCAGCCCAGTCAAAGCTATTTGCTGCTCTGGCACCCCAATGGTGGAACAAGCTCCCCCACGACGCCAGGACAGCGGAGTCACTGACCACCTTCCGGAGACACTTGAAACCCTACCTCTTTAAGGAATACCTGGAATAGTATAAAGTAATCCTTCTACTCCCCCACCCCCCATAAAAAAAAAAAGAAATACAAAACAAGTGGTTGTCCCACTGGCTATCATAAGTTGAATGCACCAATTTGTAAGTCACTCTGGATAAGAGTGTCTGCTAAATGATGTAAATGTAAATGTTGTGGTGCCATATTCTTTCCATTTTTTAATAATGGATTTAATGGTGCTCCGTGGGATGTTAAAAGTTTCGGATATTTTTTTATAACCCAACCCTGATCTGTACTTCTCCACAACTTTGTCCCTGACCTGTTTGGAGAGCTCCTTGGTCTTCATGGTGCCGCTTGCTTGGTGGTGCCCCTTGCTTAGTGGTGTTGCAGACTCTGGGGCCTTTCAGAACAGGTGTATATATACTGAGATCATGTGACACTTAGATTGCACACAGGTGGACTTTATTTAACTAATTATGTGACTTCTGAAGGTAATTGGTTGCACCAGATCTTATTTAGGGGCTTCATAGCAAAGGGGGTGAATACATATGCACGCACCACTTTTCCGTTATTTATTTGTTAGAATTCTTTGAAACAAGTACATTTTTTTTCATGGCACTTCACAATTTGGACTATTTTGTATGTCCATTACATGAAATCCAAATAAAAATCCATTTAAATTACAGGTTGTAATGCAACAAAATAGGAAAAACGCCAAGGGAAATGAATACTTTTGCAAGGCACTGTATGCATATGTGAATTGGAAATGTGTTTTGTTGCATATCCCAACTCCCCCTGAGACACTCTCGGAGAGTAGGGTCACAGCCAGGGTCAGACATTATTAACAGCGACCCTGGAGCAGTTAGGGCTAAGTGCCTTGCTCAAGGGCACATCAACATATTTCTTTCACCTTGTCAGCTCAGGGATTCGAACCAGAGACCTTTCAGTTGCTGTCCCAATGCTCTAACTGCTAGGCTATCTTAATATAGATGTTCCATCACAACATGCATGTGTTTGGTATGTGGTGGAATCTGTATGTCAACATGCGGTCCCCCTCCTGTACCTGGTCTTGTCTCAACATGTGGTCCCCCTCCTGTACCTGGTCTTGTCTCAACATGTGGTCCCCCTCCTGTACCTGGTCTTGTCTCAACATGTGGTCCCCCTCCTGTACCTGGTCTTGTCTCATCATGTGGTCCCCCTCCTGTACCTGGTCTTGTCTCAACATGTGGTCCCCCTCCTGTACCTGGTCTTGTCTCAACATGTGGTCCTCCTCCTGTACCTGGTCTTGTAGGAGTACATGGAGCAGGTTGTCCAGAGAGAGAACCTGTCAGAGAAGATGCAGTTGAAGGACCCTCGTACTGAGGAGGAGAAGGTCCACGCTGCTGACCTGCTCAAACCGGTCCTGGTGAGTAAGTACACGATCACACACACACACACACACGTACTGAGGAGGAGAAGGTCCACGCTACTGACCTGCTCAAATATGTCAGTATTACTCAGGTACTGTAGTATTAAGTTACTCAGGTGCTGTAGTATGAAGTTACTCAGGTGCTGAAGTATGAAGTTACTCGGGTGCTGTAGTGTACTGTTACTCGGGTAATGTAGTATTCTGTTACTCAGGTGCTCTAGTATTCTGTTACTCAGGTGCTGAAGTATTCTGTTACTCAGGTGCTGTAGTATTATGTTACTCAGGTGCTGTAGTATTATGTTACTCAGGTGCTGTAGTATTCTGTTACTCAGGTGTTGTAGTATTCTGTTACTCAGGTGCTGTAATATTCTGTTACTCAGGTGCTGTAGTATTATGTTACTCAGGTGCTGTAGTATTCTGTTACTCAGGTGCTGTAGTATTCTGTGACACCATGTGCATTTCTTCTTCCTCAGTCACTTCCAGAGTCAGAGCACCCCACTATAGAGAACAGAATCTTCCCCGGTGAGTCCTTCATTTTGGCTTGGAGATTATTTCCTAGCTGTAGCAATGAATTGGAGTAAGGGAAAAGGAATGGTGAGTTGAATAGGGAGTGTGTTTGTGTTTGTTCCACCCCAGTGGATGTAGCCACCATGTACACCCAGGCACTGATGACTCCAGCCCTGCAGACTGAGGCCTCTCTCTCAGAGAAAGACACAGACAGGTGGGTCAGAACTAGCCTGGTCCTAGATCAGTATCATGTGGTCCTCTGTAGCTCAATTGGTAGAGCATGGTGCTTGTAACGCCAGGGTAGTGGGTTCGATCCCCGGGACCACCCATACGTAAAAATGTATGCACACATGACTGTAAGTCGCTTTGGATAAAAGCGTCTGCTAAATGGCATATTATTATTATTATTATTATTATTATTATAACTACATCTGTATCATAACTAACCTGATCCTAGATCTGTATCATAACTAACCTGATCCTAGATCTGAATCATAACTAACCTGATCCTAGATCTGTATCATAACGAGATCTGTATCATAACTAGCCTGGTCCTAGATCATTATCATAACTAGCCTGATCCTAGACATGTTTCATAACTAGATCTGTATCATAACTAGATCTGCATCATAACTAGCCTGCTCCTAGATCTGTATCCTAACTACATCTGTATCATAACTAGCCTGCTCCTAGATCTGTATCATAACTAGATCTGTATCATAACTAGCCTGCTCCTAGATCTGTATCATAACTAGATCTGTATCCTAACTAACCTGATCTTAGATCTGTAGGTCATCTTTCTCACGAGTCTCTTATTAGTTGCTATCTTATCTTATCCCTGTACTAATGGGCTTAGTTAAGCTGTGAACAGAAACATCTCCAGCTTTTGAACCTTTTCCATTATCTTATCATCATATTACAATCTGCTGTTTTACAGCTTCAGTGAAGAGGCACAGGAAACTATGTGGAAGAGCAGGATAGAGCAACACAGGTAACTAACTAACTGCTCTGTATCGTAGAGCTGACATAGTTGACATTCCCATCTTTTCCAAGGAATATTTATGTTGCTGTACTGTTCAGACAGGAGCTGGACCAGGAGAAGATGTACAGAGAGGCTCTAAGGAACAGAATCATTCCTCCGTATTTCCACTCAGAGAAAGGAGCAGGTTTTGAGTACTCAGAGGAGGTGACAGAGCTTTCTCATCAATTGATTGTATTCAGCACAGCTACGTAATGCCTGTTAACAGTTCCATTAGATTCATTAATACGCTTCGATTGTCCCACAGCCCAGCCAGTCAATTTATAAACTTCATCTCCCCTGGAAAAGAGTGTCTAGACAATATTTCCCCATGCTACTAGCCTAGCATTTGGTTTGGTACAGAGGGGGTTAATATAAGCTTCACTGTGTACCTCTCCGACTTGTGCAACATATTGTAGATTGTATTCAGCTCAGCTACTGTACGTGTATAAAACAACTATCTGTGTTTTCCTGTCAGGTCCCTGATATGAGATCTCTGTCTCAGGACCTTCCTCCGTTCCCCAAGACTCCCAACTCCCAGAACTACCTCAAGGATGCCCCACGAGAGACAGGTTAAAACTAGGCTACATTTATAACAATACTAATGATATTGATTATACAGTATTGAAGCATCTTTTAAAGCATTGTGTAATTTTATCCTTCATTAAGAAAGTGACCCTGTTTTGCATGTTATTTGTTTTTGTGTGTGTTCTTGAAGCAGCCCAGCGACCTCTGAACCCCACGCCCTCTCACGCAGCAGGAAGTGATGCGCTGCCTGTCAGGAGACCCACCAACCCCACCCCTCAAACTGCAGGTCTGCTCAGTACACGTCTTAGACTTGGGTTAGTGTTAGAGTTAGGGTAAGAGTGGCGACAGCTAGTCTTACTGGGGTCCGAGACATAACGAAAAAGACATTACAGACAAAATACTTTACAATTTACATAAATTTAAAAACATTAACATGTAGTGTGTGTGTGTGTGTGTGCATCTATCAGTTCCACATACATGTTAGTACATACACACAACAAGTAGGTCACATGGGGGAGAGGCATGGTGCCGTGAGGTGTTGCTATATTTGTTTTTTGAAACCAGGTTTGCTGTTCCTTGCTCTATATACAGAGGGGGAAAGTATTTAGTCAGCCACCAATTGTGCAAGTTCTCCCACTTAAAAAGATGAGAGAGGCCTGTAATTTTCATCATAGGTACACGTCAACTATGACAGACAAATTGAGAAAAGAAAATCCAGAAAATCACATTGTAGGATTTTTTATGAATTTATTTGCAAATTATGGTGGAAAATAAGTATTTGGTCACCTACAAACAAGCAAGATTTCTGGCTCTCACAGACCTGTAACTTCTTCTTTAAGAGGCTCCTCTGTCCTCCACTCGTTACCTGTATTAATGGCACCTGTTTGAACTTGTTATCAGTATAAAAGACACCTGTCCACAACCTCAAACAGTCACACTCCAAACTCCACTATGGCCAAGACCAAAGAGCTGTCAAAGGACACCAGAAACAAAATTGTAGACCTGCACCAGGCTGGGAAGACTGAATCTGCAATAGGTAAGCAGCTTGGTTTGAAGAAATCAACTGTGGGAGCAATTATTAGGAAATGGAAGACATACAAGACAACTGATAATCTCCCTCGATCTGGGGCTCCACGCAAGATCTCACCCCGTGGGGTCAAAATGATCACAAGAACGGTGAGCAAAAATCCCAGAACCACACGGGGGGACCTAGTGAATGACCTGCAGAGAGCTGGGACCAAAGTAACAAAGCCTACCATCAGTAACACACTACGCCGCCAGGGACTCAAATCCTGCAGTGCCAGACGTGTCCCCCTGCTTAAGCCAGTACATGTCCAGGCCCGTCTGAAGTTTGCTAGAGTGCATTTGGATGATCCAGAAGAGGATTGGGAGAATGTCATATGGTCAGATGGAACCAAAATATAACTTTTTGGTAAAAACTCAACTCGTTGTGTTTGGAGGACAAAGAATGCTGAGTTGCATCCAAAGAACACCATACCTACTGTGAAGCATGGGGGTGGAAACATCATGCTTTGGGGCTGTTTTTCTGCAAAGGGACCAGGACGACTGATCCGTGTAAAGGAAAGAATGAATGGGGCCATGTATCGTGAGATTTTGAGTGAAAACCTCCTTCCATCAGCAAGTGCATTGAAGATGAAACGTGGCTGGGCCTTTCAGCATGACAATGATCCCAAACACACCGCCCGGGCAACGAAGGAGTGGCTTCGTAAGAAGCATTTCAAGGTCCTGGAGTGGCCTAGCCAGTCTCCAGATCTCAACCCCATAGAAAATCTTTGGAGGGAGTTGAAAGTCGGTGTTGCCCAGCGACAGCCCCAAAACATCACTGCTCTAGAGGAGATCTGCATGGAGGAATGGGCCAAAATACCAGCAACAGTGTGTGAAAACCTTGTGAAGACTTACAGAAAACGTTTGACCTGTGTCATTGCCAACAAAGGGTATATAACAAAGGATTGAGAAACTTTTGTTATTGACCAAATACTTATTTTCCACCATAATTTGCAAATAAATTCATAAAAAATCCTACAATGTGATTTTCTGGAAAAAAATTCTCAATTTGTCTGTCATAGTTGACGTGTACCTATGATGAAAATTACAGGCCTCTCTCATCTTTTTAAGTGGGAGAACTTGCACAATTGGTGGCTGACTAAATACTTTTTTTACCCACTGTAAGATGGAAGGAAGTTCCATGCACTCATGGCTCTGTATAATACTGTACTTGAATTAAAATTAGAGGAGAACAGATAATGATCAAATATGTTTATGAAAAATATTAGAAAAATGCGAATACATTTCCGGGCAGACTACCAAGTTTTCTTTCCTCACGTGTTTCGCTCTGTGGTTGCCAGGCGAGCTCGCTCATTCCACCCACACTGCTAATAAGCCAGGCAGGTACAGAACTGACTGATTAGGCGCCACCAAACATCACATCGATAGCTAAACTGCCGGGCAAATGTAGATTCAACCCTGCCTTTTGTGCATATGGAAAATATCTAGGATATTTTATTTCAACTCATGAAACATGGGACCAACACTTTACATGTTGCGTTTTATATTTTTGTTTAATGTAATTTACCCACCTTTTTACCACTACATCACTGGACCCAACCAACCCCCACTGTGTAAGGTGCAAAAGCATGTGTCAGACTTTGACATTGTGAGCCTGGGTGAATCAGCAGCCCTGAAGAGACACATGAAGGGGGAGGAGAAACACCGCTGCATCCTGCGCTGACGCCCGTTCTACATGATGGGACTTTTTCTCTGCAACAAACTCCAGAGCCCTCTGATTACAATGAAGAGCAAGACATGCCGCTCTGTTCTGGTCCAGCTGCAGCTTAACCAGTTAAACTCTGAGTGGTTGTTTTGGGCCCTGTACAAGGCCCGGTGAGTTGGGGGGGGATCATCTTCAGAAAATAGAAAGTTACATATCATTTGAAAGCTACAGGACTTGTCTTTTTGGAAATAGAACTCAAATCTTACTGCTGGCGATGTCATAAGAATCTCCCCACCGCCCATAAAGGCCACAAACACTAATTCACACACACACACTGTGACGTACATACACACAGACAAACACTCACTCACATACTCACGCGCACATGTTCACACACTGGTGTTCATCACCCACCCAGTGAGAGGTACATATGTCGATTGAGGACAGCTCTCATGGTATCTCTACAGTGGAGCAGCAGCATGGTGGTGGGATGGAGCCTGGCAGAACCCAGGTGGACGTGGCAGGGAACCCACGCAGACACAGAGTCAAGCTGCCAGCCTCCATCCTCTGCTCCAAACCCTTCAGCGTGCCCAACCAGCAGGTACCACACACACACACACACACACACACACACACACACACACACACACACTGTGACGTACATACATACACACACACAAACACTCACTCACACACAGACTCACACACACACACACACTGTGACGTACATACATACACACACACACAAACATTCACTCGCATACTCACGCGCACAGGTGCACACACTAGTGTTCATCACCCACCCAGTGAGAGGTGCATATGTCGATTGAGGAAATGTTTCTGACTGTAGGTGTGAATGTTGTGAATTGAGTGTGGGCTGGGGGACATATGTGTGGGCTGTGGGACATATCGGGTGTAGGCTGGGGGACATATGGGGTGTGGGCTGGGGGACATATGGGGTGTGGGCTGGGGGACATATGGGGTGTGGGCTGGGGGACATATGGGGTGTGGGCTGGGGGACATATGGGGTGTGGGCTGGGGGACATATGGGGTGTGGGCTGGGGGACATATGTGTGGGCTGGGGGACATATGGGGTGTAGGCTGGGGGACATATGTGTGGGCTGGGGGGACATATGTGGTGTGGGCTGGGGGACATATGGGGTGTGGGCTGGGGGACATATGTGTGGGCTGGGGGACATATGTGTAGGCTGGAGGGACATATGGGGTGTGGGCTGGGGGACAAATGGGGTGTGGGCTGGGGGACATATGTGTGGGCTGGGGGACATATGGGGTGTGGGCTGGGGGACATGTGTGGGCTGGGGGGACATATGTGTGGGCTGGGGGACATATGGGGTGTGGGCTGGGGGACATATGTGTGGGCTGGGGGGACATATGTGTGGGCTGGGGGACATATGGGGTGTGGGCTGGGGGACATATGGGGTGTGGGCTGGGGGACATTTGGGGTGTGGGCTGGGGGACATATGTGTGGGTTGGGGGACATATGTGTAGGCTGGAGGGACATATGGGGTGTGGGCTGGGGGACAAATGGGGTGTGGGCTGGGGGACATATGGGAAGTGTGCTTCATAGTATGTATGTGTGTGACTGACTGAGGCCTAGATGTCATCTGTATCATGGAAGATCTGCGCTACAGCGCGTTTTACATTTTAAGGCAATGTTCCTGCGTTCACGGTAAACGCTGCATATGGCAGCTCAATAGGAAATTACCTTTACATTTCAGTGGCACTATAACGCGGATCTTCCACGATACAGATTTAATCTAGCTCTGTGTCTTCTGGATGCCACAATACTGTGTTATCCTGCTGAGCTCAAGACTAGGCAGTAGCCCAGGGAACTAACACAAGTCTTCATGTCCAGGTCAAGGTTGATACACTGAACCACGTCTGTTAACAGTAATGTATCTGTCCTGTCAGTTCTTGTTCCATAACACATAGCTTACTGAGCTAGAGCCTGGCCATTACCATGGGGAGCTAACACAAGTCTGGCTCTCAGTTCCTGTGTGTAGAGGAGCCGGTGAGGAGGAAGGTGAAGACGGTGTCTGTGACGGGGGGGCAGCAGCTCGCCCCGCGGGGGTTTGAGCTCCTCCCAGCAGAGGTCCAGTTTGGGACCCTAAAGGAGGGCTGCACCTACAGCGTCCCCGTGCTCATGAAGAACGTGGGCTTCCACACCTGCAGGTCAGGCCAGATACCTACATAGTTAGAAATAGATCCATGAAAATTAGTATGGCTGTTTGTTTGTATAGACATTTCTGTCAAAAATGGTGGAGTGAAAATGAGAAGGTTCAAGGTCTTGGTTGTCGTCAGTGTGTGTTCTGGAAAGTTCAGTGAGTGTTCTGTGTTGTGGTACTTTAGATTCAGCGTGAAACAGCCTTCCCCTGGTACTGGAATCAGAGTCATCTACACCCCTGGACCTGTAAGTTCTACTGAGCAGAGTGATAGTTACTGTAGTCAGCTTTATTCAATATACAAACTGAACATTTCCAATTGTTTTCTTTGAGGATGTTCTAGATTCATGAATTTCATTCCACTTCACTTCCTGATATGACTAAATTGACCTCTGACCCCTGTTGCAGGTGGCTGCTGGGATGAAGACAGAGCTTCAGGTGGAGCTGTATGCCATGGCTATAGGTCTGGAGGAGCCTGCAGAGGGAGAGGTCTACGTCTCACACCACATCCACATCAAGACTGAGAGTGAGATCCTCTACCTGCCTGTCTCAGCTAATATCCTTCTCAAATGGCTTTTAGCCCCACTTTATTTGGATAGTCCCCTACAGATAACTTCCTAGGGTTAGCAATATGTACTATAGAGTTGGTAGCCTTAGTGATGTTTTCATTGTGCAGTGAGAGATCTTCCCTTATTGTACAACAGTACACTAGTGGTGTACAGTATGGTTATAGAATAGCTCAAGTGAGGACATTATTGGTTTTTACAGAGTTAATGGCAAAGGTCAAAGGTTCTCTCAGTGAAAGCAGCGATGGTCTCTGTTGTCCCCTCCTTAACGAGTGGTCTCACCCATCCTCCCTGAGCGTCTGTATGACAGCAGGACCAAGGATCATACCAACTGGCTCCAGACAGGGGTGTCCAAGGTCCGCCTCATCTCCTCCACCCCCTCAGTCAGACGTGGAGTGGTCCTCCCTCACAGACCTCTTCTCTCCACCACCGGTTAGTGATTTACAGTATATGAACACTGGAACTAATCACACTCTAGAATGCCCTTCAAGCCAATCAGAAACGAGTGTTCAACAATGCCATGGTATAAGAACACTGGAACTAATCTCTTACAGATGCAAAGGGCTGTTAAGGGATGTACAGGTCATTCGGAAAGTATTTAGACCCCTTCCCTTTTTCCACATTTTGTTACATTACAGCCTTGTTCTAAAATGGATTAAATTGTTTTTTTTCTTCATCAATCTACACACAATACCCCATAATGACAAAGCAAAAACAGGTTTTTCGAAATTTCTGCAAATGTATTAAAAATAAAAAACGGAAAAATCACATTTACATTTACATTTTTTTCATTTAGTAGACGCTCTTATCCAGAGCGACTTACAGTTAGTGAGTGCATAATTATTATTTTTTTATACTGGCCCCCCGTGGGAATCGAACCCACAACCCTGGCATTGCAAACGCCATGCTCTACCAACTGAGCTATTCAGACCCTTTACTCAGTACTTTATTGAAACACCTTTAGCAGAGATTACAGCCTTGAGTCTTCTTGGGTATGACACTACAAGCTTGGCACACCTGTATTTGGGGAGTTTCTCCCATTCTTCTCTGCAGATCCTCTCAAGCTCTGTCAGGTTGGATGGGGAGCGTCGCTGCACAGCTATTTTCAGGTCTCTCCAGAGATGTTCTATCGGGTTCAAGTCCGGGCTCTGGCTGGGCCACTCAAGGACATTCAGAGACTTGTCCCGAAGCCCCTTCTGCGTTGTCTTGGCTGTGTTCTTAGGGTCGTTGTCCTGTTGGAAGGTGAACCTTCACCCCAGTCGGAGATCCTGAGAGCTCTGGAGCAGGTTTTCATCAAGGATCTCTCTCTACTTTGCTTCGTTCATCTTTCCCTCGATCCTGACTAGTCTCCCAGTCCCTGCCGCTGAAAAACATCCCCACAGCATGATGCTGCCACCACCATGTTCAATCTTGGTTTCATCAGACCGGAGAATCTTGTTTCTCATGGTCTGAGAGTCCTTTAGGTGCCTTTTGGCAAACTCCAAGCGGGCTGTCATGTGCCTTTTACTGAGGAATGGCTTCTGTCTGGCCACTCTATCATAAAGGCCTGATTGGTGGAGTGCTGCAGAGATTATTATTATTATTATTATGGTTGTCCTGGAAGGTTCTCCCACCTCCACAGAGGAACTCTGGAGCTCTGTCAGAGTGACCATTGGGTTCTTGGTCACGTCCCTGACCAAGGCCCTTCCCCCCCATTTGCTCAGTTTGGCCGGGCGGCCAGCTCTAGGAAGAGTCTTGGTGGTTCCAAACTTCTTTCATTTATGAATGATTGAGGCCACTTTTTGGTACCCTTCCCCAGATCTGTGCCTCGACACAATCCTGTCTCGGAGTTCTACGGACTATTCCTTCGACCTCATGGCTTGGTTTTTGCTCTGACATGCACTGTCAACTGTGGGACCTTATATAGACAGGTGTGTGCCTTTCCAAATCATGTCCAATCAATTGAATTTACTACAGGTGGACTCCAATCAAATTGTAGAAACTGCTCAAGGTTGATCAATGGAAACAGGATGCACCTGAGCTCAATTTCGACTCTCATAGCAAAGGCTCTGAATACTTACGTAAATAAGGCATTTCTGTTTTTTTTAAACCTGTTTTCACTTTGTCATTATGGGTATTGTGTGTAGATTGATGAGGATTATTATTTTTTGTATCCATTTTAGAATAAGGCTGTAACGTAACAATGTGTCTGAATACTTCTCGAATGCACTGTTTATAATTCATTCTCACTGATACTTGATCTTCTTTTTCACTTTCAGGTGAAATTGAATGAGACGGATTGAGACAACTTAAATAAAACCGTGCGTTGGTGTTTTAGTCACATATTACCATTGTTGGATGGCTGTTAAATATAATCAAATTAATCTTAGGAATAAAGAACAGTGATATGACACATTCCTTGTTTTTCCTGTGAGTGAGGTGGTGTGTGTGTGTCCTTGAAATGACTTTAGAGAAAGACGACGTGAGAGCTCAAGTCAACAGAACTGCTTTATTGATATACACAGTAAAGCATTTTATAATACAGTAGTAAGGCATATATTTGGTGGAATTTGATATGTTGTGAAACAAATGAGTTATTGAAAATGATGGATAATACAACTCAAGGGTTAGAAATGAATAATACAGTGTCTTGGATTAAATAACTATTATCTTTGATCATGCTGCTATACCGTGGTGCAAAAGAAAAGTGAAGAATACCTTCAATTGGTTGGATTTTAAATAAGCATGGGTGTATTTAATCAACTGTGATTGCACACATTGATAACGCCCCACACGATGCAATTCCATAAAGGAAAAATATATATATTTAATGCAACACACAAACAAAACAAATGCATTATCACGCAGAAGATCAACTCTAGTCTGTCCAGGATGGATAACTGTAGTGTAACCTGGTCTGGTTTCCTTAACATGTCTGACATTTCATTTCTACATCTTAATGAACCGCTAAGGACAGTACAGTGTATGTATCTGAATACATTCAGATTGGAGGGAGTCACTCCTCAATTTCAAAACATGGATGGATTCTTTTAGATGGCATCCAACTACAGTCAAATATTTTCTCCACTTTCCTAGGAAGGGAAATAGGGGATTGATCAGAAAGAAAAATAAATAGTGACAGTTGGGTTTTGACCAATTCAAACGAGGTAGAGATTGCATTACTGGGCGTTCTAGAATAATACACTTGTATCTTAAAACACGCCCAATTACACTAGGAGAGAACTCAGATCAAATCAAATAGATTTCGAATCAATTAAATAATCTCAGGATTACAAACAGCTGAATTTCACACTGTACTGTAGTTCTATTTCAAGTGGTATTAAATTCAAATACAATTCCTTAATCCTACAAAACCAGTATTAATAGGTATTACAACAGCAGTATTACTTTCTTTCTGTCAGTGTTAAAGACCCAATTCTTAATTTGAAAAACAACAAAAACAGCTCTAAATATCCCAGATTGGACCTTTCAGTATGTGCTCTATGGGTCCTCATGGCAGATTCAACACATAGGAGTGGACCAGAGCTGCAGTGAATGCAGGCCAAGGGCATAATATCATAATATGATCATCAACTAGACACTACTAAAGAAAAAGATGACTGATGACCTATGGATGGATGATTTGATAAACAACATGAGGTGCATCAGCCCAAAGCAAAAGCTATAATGCCATGTGGAAATTAGATACCTTCACACACACACGTCACACATACACAGCCTCGCGTACCAACACACACACACACACACAAACGTGCATACATACACACAGTCAGTCAGTCTACGCTGAAAGGGTACAGGACGACTGCATTGCCTTTACAGTATATAATATTTTGTTATAATAAACATAGTTTTGTAATATAAAGCACCCTTATGTTTACAATCTTTCTTTTTGATACAAATGTTGTGAAATGCACTCCAAAGAAAGAAATGGAAATACATTCACAAGATTTACACACAGACTTTTTCTTTCTCTTATGTTTTATACAATTGCATAGAAGTTTAAAAACCTGCCTTTTGTTAATAAAACCATTTTCAATACTTTTAAGAAACTACTGAAATCTACAAGTTTTGTAACGGTGATCCTTCACAAAAATATATGTATTTTTCTCTTTGTAAACGTGTCCAATCCAGTTGTTTTGACTAGAAAAGCATGCGTGGGGGTTGGTTGGGGAGGGGGTGAGGGGCGGGTCCTCGTCTGCCGCTATTCGCCGCTCTGTTCGTCCGTCATCACGTTGACCAATGACTCCATGGCTCGACCCAGGTCATCTGCCATGTGGAACAGACTGCCTACACTCAGTCCTGGAGAGGAGAGACAGAAGGGACCGTCAACAGACTAACAGACAGACATACACACACTCTCACCCAAATATTAAACACTCATGAATGCATATCTTAAAATACTAAAGTAAACAATCCCACCCCACCCCCTGGAACACACACAAAATACACCAACAATCCCACCCCCTGGAACACACACAAAAAATACACCAACAATCCCACCCCCTGGAACACACACAAAATACACCAACAATCCCACCCTCTGGAACACACATAAAATACACCAACAATCCCACCCTCTGGAACACACATAAAAACACCAACAATCCCACTCCCTGGAACACACATAAAATACACCAACAATCCCACCCTCTGGAACACACATAAAATACACCAACAATCCCACCCCCTGGAACACACACAAAATACACCAACAATCCCACCCCACCCCCTGGAACACACACAAAATACACCAACAATCCCACCCCACCCCCTGGAACACACACAAAATACACCAACAATCCCACCCCCTGGAACACACATAAAATACACCAACAATCCCACCCTCTGGAACACACATAAAATACACCAACAATCCCACTCCCTGGAACACACATAAAATACACCAACAATCCCACCCTCTGGAACACACATAAAATACACCAACAATCCCACCCCACCCCCTGGAACACACACAAAATACACCAACAATCCCACCCCCTGGAACACACATAAAATACACCAACAATCCCACCCCCTGGAACACACATAAAATACACCAACAATCCCACCCCCTGGAACACACATAAAATACACTAACAATCCCACCCTCTGGAACACACATAAAATACACCAACAATCCCACCTCCCGGAACACACACAAAATACACCAACAATCCCATCCCCTGGAACACACATAAAATACACCAACAATCCCACCCTCTGGAACACACATAAAATACACCAACAATCCCACTCCCTGGAACACACATAAAATACACCAACAATCCCACCCTCTGGAACACACATAAAATACACCAACAATCCCACCCCACCCCCTGGAACACACACAAAATACACCAACAATCCCACCCCCTGGAACACACATAAAATACACCAACAATCCCACCCCCTGGAACACACATAAAATACACCAACAATCCCACACCCTGGAACACACATAAAATACACTAACAATCCCACCCTCTGGAACACACATAAAATACACCAACAATCCCACCTCCCGGAACACACACAAAATACACCAACAATCCCATCCCCTGGAACACACATAAAATACACCAACAATCCCACCCTCTGGAACACACATAAAATACACCAACAATCCCACCCCCTGGAACACACATAAAATACTCCAACAATCCCACCCCACCCCCTGGAACACACACAAAATACACCAACAATCCCACCCCCTGGAACACACATAAAATACACCAACAATCCCACCCCCTGGAACACACATAAAATGCACCAACAATCCCACCCTCTGGAACACACACAAAATACACCAACAATCCCACCCCCTGGAACACACACAAAATACACCAACAATCCCATCCCCTGGAACACACATAAAATACACTAACAATCCCACCCTCTGGAACACACATAAAATACACCAACAATCCCACCTCCCGGAACACACACAAAATACACCAACAATCCCATCCCCTGGAACACACATAAAATACACCAACAATCCCACCCTCTGGAACACACATAAAATACACCAACAATCCCACCCCCTGGAACACACACAAAATACACCAACAATCCCACCCCCTGGAACACACATAAAATACTCCAACAATCCCACCCCACCCCCTGGAACACACACAAAATACACCAACAATCCCACACCCTGGAACACACATAAAATACACCAACAATCCCACCCCCTGGAACACACACAAAATACACCAACAATCCCACCCTCTGGAACACACACAAAATACACCAACAATCCCACCCCCTGGAACACACGTAAAATACACCAACAATCCCATCCCACCTTCTGGAACACACATAAAATACACCAACAATTCCACCCCACCCCCTGGAACACACATAAAATACACCAACAATCCCACCCCACCCCCTGGAACACACATAAAATACACCAACAATCCCACCCGCTGGAACACACACAAAATACACCAACAATCCCACCCCTTGGAACACACATAAAATACACCAACAATCCCACAACACCCCCTGGAACACACATAAAATACACCAACAATCCAACCCTCTGGAACACACACAAAATACACCAACAATCCCACCCCCTGGAACACACATAAAATACACCAACAATCCCACCCCACCCCCTGGAACACACATAAAATACACCAACAATCCCACCCCACCCCCTGGAACACACACAAAATACACCAACAATCCCACCTTCTGGAACACACATAAAATACACCAACAATCCCACCCCACCCCCTGGAACACACACAAAATACACCAACAATCCCACCTTCTGGAACACACATAAAATACACCAACAATCCCACCCTCTGGAACACACATAAAATACACCAACAATCCCACCCCCTGGAACACACACAAAATACACCAACAATCCCACCCCCTGGAACACACACAAAATACACCAACAATCCCACCCTCTGGAACACACATAAAATACACCAACAATCCCACCCTCTGGAACACACATAAAATACACCAACAATCCCACCCTCTGGAACACACATAAAATACACCAACAATCCCACCCTCTGGAACACACACAAAATACACCAACAATCCCACCTCCTGGAACACACATAAAATACACCAACAATCCCACCCCCTGGAACACACACAAAATACACCAACAATCCCACCCCCTGGAACACACACAAAATACACCAACAATCCCACCCCCTGGAACACACACAAAATACACCAACAATCCCACCCCCTGGAACACACACAAAATACACCAACAATCCCACCCTCTGGAACACACATAAAATACACCAACAATCCCACCTCCCGGAACACACACAAAATACACCAACAATCCCATCACCTGGAACACACATAAAATACACCAACAATCCCACCCCCTGGAACCCACACAAAATACACCAACAATCCCATCCCCTGGAACACACATAAAATACACCAACAATCCCACCCCCTGGAACCCACACAAAATACACCAACAATCCCACCCCCTGGAACACACATAAAATACTCCAACAATCCCACCCCACCCCCTGGAACACACACAAAATACACCAACAATCCCACCCCCTGGAACACACACAAAATACACCAACAATCCCACACCCTGGAACACACATAAAATACACCAACAATCCCACCCCCTGGAACACACACAAAATACACCAACAATCCCACCCCCTGGAACACACACAAAATACACCAACAATCCCACCCTCTGGAACACACACAAAATACACCAAAAATCCCACCCCCTGGAACACACGTAAAATACACCAACAATCCCACCCCACCCCCTGGAACACACATAAAATACACCAACAATTCCACCCCACCCCCTGGAACACACATAAAATACACCAACAATCCCACCCCACCCCCTGGAACACACATAAAATACACCAACAATCCCACCCGCTGGAACACACACAAAATACACCAACAATCCCACAACACCCCCTGGAACACACATAAAATACACCAACAATCCAACCCTCTGGAACACACACAAAATACACCAACAATCCCACCCCCTGGAACACACATAAAATACACCAACAATCCCACCCCACCCCCTGGAACACACATAAAATACACCAACAATCCCACCCCACCCCCTGGAACACACACAAAATACACCAACAATCCCACCCTCTGGAACACACATAAAATACACCAACAATCCCACCCTCTGGAACACACATAAAATACACCAACAATCCCACCCCCTGGAACACACACAAAATACACCAACAATCCCACCCCCTGGAACACACACAAAATACACCAACAATCCCACCCTCTGGAACACACATAAAATACACCAACAATCCCACCCTCTGGAACACACATAAAATACACCAACAATCCCACCCTCTGGAACACACATAAAATACACCAACAATCCCACCCCCTGGAACACACACAAAATACACCAACAATCCCACCCCCTGGAACACACACAAAATACACCAACAATCCCACCCTCTGGAACACACATAAAATACACCAACAATCCCACCCTCTGGAACACACACAAAATACACCAACAATCCCACCCCCTGGAACACACACAAAATACACCAACAATCCCACCCTCTGGAACACACATAAAATACACCAACAATCCCACCCCACCCCCTGGAACACACATAAAATACACCAACAATCCCACCCTCTGGAACACACATAAAATATACCAACAAATATGAGAGAAATAGAGAGGAATGGGGAAGTGGAATGAAATAGAGAGAAGAGAGGAGAGGAGAGGAGAGGAGAGGAGAGGAGAGGAGAGGAGAGGAGAGGAGGGTACAGTAGATAGGGCTGGCAACCCCACTGACCTCTCATTGCTTTCCCCTTGGACCTCCTGGCTCACAGAAACAGAACAGGGAAGCAGTGTGGAAATAAAGAGAAAGGAGGGAACAATCAGAGGGCTGAGAGGAAAAGGGTCCATGTACTTCAAGAGGTCAGTCAAACTCTACAATTGATAACAGTACTCAAGATATGCCACTGAGGCTGATCCTACTGTTTAGATCATTAGGAGAATGAACCTCTGGATTGTAGTTCTAATATGAGGTGATGTGTGCATCTGTGGAAATTGCTTTAGTGAGTAGGATGTCCGTGTGTGTGTGTGTGTGTGTGCGTGTCTGTGTGTATGTGCGTCCTACCTTGGCTGTGGGGGAAGGAGTGGTTTAGCTGCTCCATCACCTCCTCTAGCCCCGATGCATCTTGGGACGGACTCGACAGCTCATCGTCACCTGCAGCAAAGAAAATTTGACTTCTTCAGGTTAGTACAAAGACTTCATAAGAAAACATATTTTTTAAAACCAGTATACAACCTGACCATAGCGTCACAAAATATGACATTATAACAACCAGTTTGGTCCACTGGGCTCATAGCTTGTGGTATTGTGTTAAGTGGAGTTCCAGTCTCACCCATGGTCTCTGTGGTCTGGCTGCCTGCTACACGCATCAGGGGCAGACTGGTGTCAGAGCGCTGGGACGAGGTGGAGGGAGAGGACAGGGCTGTACCGTTCACCTTGGAGTCAGTCTGGAGATAGATACAGGCATTATAACACACACTCATCAGTCTGGAGATAGATACAGGCATTATAACACACACTCATAATAATTATAAATAATAATAATAATAATAATTGGTCATTTAGCAGACGCTCTTATCCAGAGCGACTTACAGGAGCAATTAGGGTTAAGTGCCTTGCTCAAGGGCACATCGACAGATTTTTCACCTAGTCGGCTCGGGGATTAGAACCAGCGACCTTTCGGTTACTGGCACAACGCTCTTAACCACTAAGCTACCTGCCGCCCCTCCAGACTCATCAGTCTGGAGATAGATACAGGCATTATAACACACACTCATCAGTCTGGAGATAGATACAGGCATTATAACACACACTCATCAGTCTGGAGATAGATACAGGCATTATAACACACGCTCATCAGTCTGGAGATAGATACAGGCATTATAACACACACTCATCAGTCTGGAGATAGATACAGGCATTATAACACACACTCATCAGTCTGGAGATAGATACAGGCATTATAACACACACTCATCAGTCTGGAGATAGATACAGGCATTATAACACACACTCATCAGTCTGGAGATAGATACAGGCATTATAACACACGCTCATCAGTCTGGAGATAGATACAGGCATTATAACACACGCTCATCAGTCTGGAGATAGATACAGGCATTATAACACACACTCATCAGTCTGGAGATAGATACAGGCATTATAACACACGCTCATCAGTCTGGAGATAGATACAGGCATTATAACACACACTCATCAGTCTGGAGATAGATACAGGCATTATAACACACGCTCATCAGTCTGGAGATAGATACAGGCATTATAACACACGCTCATCAGTCTGGAGATAGATACAGGCATTATAACACACACTCATCAGTCTGGAGATAGATACAGGCATTATAACACACGCTCATCAGTCTGGAGATAGATACACTATATATACAAAAGTGTGTGGAAACCCCTTCAAATGAGTGGATTCGGCTATTTCAGCCACACCCGTTGCTGACAGGTGTATAAAATCGAGCACACCACCATGCAATCTCCATAGACAAACATTGGCAGTAGAATGGCCTTACTGAAGAGCTCAGTGACTTTCAATGTGGCACCGTCATAGGATGCCACCTTTCCAACAAGTCAGTTTGTCAAATGTCTGCCCTGCTAGAGCTGCCCTGGTTAACTGTAAGTGCTGTTATTGTGAAGTGGAAACGTCTAGGAGCAACAACGGCTCAGCCGCGAAGTGGTAGGCCACACAAGCTCACAGAACGGGACCGCCGAGTGCTGAAGCGCTTAGTGCGTAAAAATCGTCTGTCCTCGGTTGCAAAACTCACTACCGAGTTCCAAACTGCCTCTGGAAGCAACGTCAGCACAATAACTGTTCGTTGGGAGCTTCATGAAATAGGTTTCCATGGCCGAGCAGCCGCACACAAGCCTAAGATCACCATGCGCAATGCCAAGCATCAGCTGGAGTGGTGTAAAGCTCGCCGCCATTGGACTCTGGAGCAGTGGAAACACGTTCTCTGGAGTGATGAATCATGCTTCACCATCTGGCAGTCTGATGGACGAATCTGGTTTTGGTGGATGCCAGGAGAACGCTACCTGCCCGAATGCATAGTGCCAACTGTAAAGTTTGGTGGAGGAGGAATAATGGTCTGGGGCAGTTTTTCATGGTTTGGGCTAGGCCCCTTAGTTCCAGTGAAGGGAAATCTTAACTCTATAGCATACAATAACATTCTAGACGATTCTGTGCTTCCAACTTTGTGGCAACAGTTTGGGGAAGGCCCTTTCCTGTTTCAGAATTACAATGCTCCCGTGCACAAAGCGAGGTCCATACAGACATGGTTTGTCGAGATAGCTGTGGAAGAACTTGACTGGCCTAAACAGAGCCCTGACCTCAACCCCATTGAACATCTTTGGGATGAATTGGAACACCGACTGCGAGCCAGGCCTAATCGTCCAACATCAGTGCCCGACCTCACTAATGCTCTTGTGGCTAAATGGAAGCAAGTCCCCGCAGCAATGTTCCAACATCTAGTGGAAAGCCTTCCCAGAAGAGTGGAGGCTGTTATAGCAGCAAAGTGGGGACCAACTCCATATTAATGCCCATGATTTTGGAATGAGATGTTGGACGAGCAGGTGTCCACATACTTTTGGTCGTGTAGATAGATAGATAGATAGATGGACAGATGGACAGACAGACAGACAGATAGACAGTCATTTTCACTGGTTTTGGAATCTGAGTGTGTCTGGTGTGATCTGGTGTGTGCGTGTGCTTGCGTGTTGTGTGTGTGTGTGTATACTGTATGTGTGTGTGTCTGTGTGTACAGTGTGTGTGTGTTTTAGTACCTGTTCCAGTAGTTGTCTGAGCCGGTGTAGCTGTGACTCCAGTTGTTTGTTATGGTCCTCCAGGATCTGCATGCGGGCCTCCAGCCGTCCTTTGTGCTGTCTCAGCAGTTTGGCCTCAGCGATCAGCTCGGCGTCCCGTGGGCTCTGGGGCGAAGCGGGCAGCATCTCCGGGGGTGAGGGGAGCGGGGACAGGCCCTTGTGGTCGTGGGCCTTCTTCAACTTGTCATACTCCGCCTGTAGCTTCCTGAGAGGGAGCGGACAGCAGTTAAGAGCGCTGGGTCAGTAACCGAAAGGTCGCTGGTTCAAATCCCCGAGCCGACTAGGTGAAATATCTGTCTGTGCCCTTGAGCAAGGCACTTTACTCTAATTGTTCCTGTAGTCTCTCTGGCTAAGAGTGTCTGCTAAATGACTAACGTGTAAATGTACACAATGGGACTCAGCTCTAGCCTGAAATCCAGAACCAGTTTCCTAACGTTCCAGTCCTTGTACTCCGTGATATGCCAAGGAGTTGAATAATAACTCAAACAGACTGGTACCCAGGCTAACTCCGCCCAGTCTAGTCAATTCATCCATCAATCAATCAAATGTTTTTTTATATAGCCCTCTTTACAACAACATCCGGCACAAAGTGCTTTACAGTAACCCGGCCTAAACCCAAAGGGCAAAGAAAACCCCCACTATCAACCCAGTTTCCACTAGTTACCACAGCCAGTTGGCTATATCGTAAAAATTTATGATAACAAAAAGTAGCTTTTTTGTCTTAATTTAAGGTTAGGATTAGGCATAAGGTTAGCAGTGGGGTTAAGGTTAGGGTTGAGGTTAGGTTTAAAATCAGATTTTAAGAAGACACATTTTTGAAATAGGCAGGGTTTATGACTTTGTGGCTGTGGTAACTAATGACGACCTATCAACCCACAAGACAACCGTAAACCGAATGTCTGACACAATTGTAGAGTCGGTCTGGATCCAACATGAACGTTCGATAGTGAAGCTTGTCTATATCAGTTTGTCTGTCTTGGGATCAGTTGGTATGAATGTGTCACACTGTTCCCCTCACCTGTTGTCTGACTCCAGGTCGTTGAGCACCCTCTCCAGGTCACCCTTCTCTTCACTCTCCATGGAGATGAGGATCTGGGCGGGGCTGCGTGGATGGCTGAGGGGAGAACCCTGGTTCAGACTCTGACAGTAGTGTTGGATCAACAGGTGTTCATCATCACTACAGTGATAGAAGGATGGAGAGAGGGAGTGGGAGGGGGGGACATACACACAGAGAAAGGTTGCTATTAGCTGGCAGTCACACCTAACAGCCTCACAACGGCCAGCCAGTCAACTAACAACATTCATTATCAGTGCAACAAAGAGAGCGAGAGGGAGGGAGAGACAGAGGGAAGGAGAGAGAGACAGAGGGAGGGAGAGAGAGACAGAGGGAGGGAGAGAGAGACAGAGGGAGGGAGAGAGAGACAGAGGGAGGGAGAGAGAGACAGAGGGAGGGAGAGAGAGACAGAGGGAGGGAGGGAGAGAGAGACAGAGGGAAGGAGAGAGAGACAGAGGGAGGGAGAGAGAGACAGAGGGAGGGAGAGAGAGACAGAGGGAGGGAGGGAGAGAGAGAGACAGAGGGAGAGAGAGACAGAGGGAAGGAGAGAGAGACAGAGGGAGGGAGAGAGAGACAGAGGGAAGGAGAGAGAGACAGAGGGAGGGAGAGAGAGACAGAGGGAGGGAGAGAGAGACAGAGGGAAGGAGAGAGAGACAGAGGGAGGGAGAGAGAGACAGAGGGAGGGAGAGAGAGACAGAGGGAGGGAGAGAGAGACAGAGGGAGGGAGAGAGAGACAGAGGGAGGGAGGGAGAGAGAGACAGAGGGAAGGAGAGAGAGACAGAGGGAGGGAGAGAGAGACAGAGGGAGGGAGAGAGAGACAGAGGGAGGGAGAGAGAGACAGAGGGAGGGAGGGAGAGAGAGACAGAGGGAAGGAGAGAGAGACAGAGGGAGGGAGAGAGAGACAGAGGGAGGGAGAGAGAGACAGAGGGAGGGAGGGAGAGAGAGAGACAGAGGGAGAGAGAGACAGAGGGAAGGAGAGAGAGACAGAGGGAGGGAGAGAGAGACAGAGGGAAGGAGAGAGAGACAGAGGGAGGGAGAGAGAGACAGAGGGAGGGAGAGAGAGACAGAGGGAAGGAGAGAGAGACAGAGGGAGGGAGAGAGAGACAGAGGGAGGGAGAGAGAGACAGAGGGAGGGAGAGAGAGACAGAGGGAGGGAGGGAGAGAGAGAGACAGAGGGAAGGAGAGAGAGACAGAGGGAGGGAGAGAGAGACAGAGGGAGGGGAGAGACAGAGGGAGGGAGAGAGAGACAGAGGGAGGGAGAGACAGAGAGAGACAGAGGGAGGGAGAGAGAGACAGAGGGAGGGAGAGAGAGACAGAGGGGAGGGAGAGACAGAGGGAGGGAGAGAGAGAGAGAGACAGAGGGAGGGAGAGAGAGACAGAGGGAGGGAGAGAGAGACAGAGGGAGGGAGAGACAGAGGGAGGGAGAGAGAGAGAGAGACAGAGGGAGGGAGAGAGAGACAGAGGGAGGGAGAGAGAGACAGAGGGAGGGAGGGAGAGAGAGAGACAGAGGGAGAGAGAGACAGAGGGAAGGAGAGAGAGACAGAGGGAGGGAGAGAGAGACAGAGGGAAGGAGAGAGAGACAGAGGGAGGGAGAGAGAGACAGAGGGAGGGAGAGAGAGACAGAGGGAAGGAGAGAGAGACAGAGGGAGGGAGAGAGAGACAGAGGGAGGGAGAGAGAGACAGAGGGAGGAGAGAGAGACAGAGGGAGGGAGGAGAGAGAGAGACAGAGGGAGAGAGACAGAGGGAGGGAGAGAGAGAGAGACAGAGGGAGGGAGAGAGAGAGAGACAGAGGGAGGGAGAGAGAGAGAGACAGAGGGAAGGAGAGAGAGACAGAGGGAGGGAGAGAGAGACAGAGGGAGAGAGAGACAGAGGGAGGGAGAGAGAGAGAGAGACAGGGAGGGAGAGAGAGAGAGACAGAGGGAGGGAGAGAGAGACAGAGGGAGGGGAGGGAGAGAGAGACAGAGGGAGGGAGAGAGAGAGAGAGAGGACAGAGGGAAGGAGAGAGAGACAGAGGAGAGAGAGAGAGAGAGACAGAGGGAAGGAGAGAGAGACAGAGGGAGAGAGAGAGAGAGACAGAGGGAAGGAGAGAGAGACAGAGGGAGGGAGAGAGAGAGACAGAGGGGAGCAAACCAGCTATAAGATGTAGATAAATGGACACATTTACCACAGATTGTTGTTCATTATTCAATTATATTTGATTCAATTCCATGTAAGTTCAATTATCCCCTCTGACAAAAACCTATCCTTTGAGATGTAGACCTTTTGGCTGGGGGGTAGGGTTAAAGTTCAGATATAATTCTGGCTGTACTGTAGATGGCTAGCGAAAATGGAGACAGTAATGGAATAGTTTCAATTCAACATATCCAGCATGTGCTGGGCTCTCTCTCTCTGTCTCTCTGTCTCTCTCTCAGTGAATAGTTGTAATAATAGCAGGTATCCCACTTCTCAGTCCTTAAGCCTCTAAATCTTGTTCTGCGCTCTGAGAAAGGACTTATCAAATATATGTTAAGAGAGCTTTTGTGTACACAGACAGGGATTGGAGGAAGCAGCCAATGTTAGAAGAACATCCACAGATGATTCTCTATAGTTCACTGATAAAGCCTGACAGGGCAACACTTTATTTGGATTGATCCCTACAGATGGTCTGTAGATGCTCAAACTGCAGCTGTGTTGATATTCAGCGTGCTCGGTTTAGTGGCTAGCTAGATGAACAGTTTGTTGAGAGTTAGTTGAACCTTTAAAAACCATCCGTAGGGGTCTCTCCAAGCGTTAGCCATGACTGCTCTAGACATAACCCACCTCACAGAGACAACACAGCTTCATACGTAACCAACTGAGCCAATTCACAAAGCAAGCCAAACAACGACAGGATTTAAAGGAGGGAGGGGTGGGCTCACATGCTCTCATTGGGTGAGATACTGTCATTCAGATAAGATCCATTACGGTTCTCCATTTCAGCTAACCTGTGGGGGGAGACACATTCATTTCAGTAGTCACATTCCACTCATTTCACTACCATTAGTACAGAAGGAGCAGCATTGTTGAAATCTCTATTGTTCCTGGACAATTCAGTGGCAGACCCTGGACTCTGGGGTGAATACCATCTCTATTGTTCCTGGGCAATTCAGTGGCAGACCCTGGACTCTGGGGTGAATACCATCTCTATTGTTCCAGGACAATTCAGTGGCAGACCCTGGACTCTGGGGTGAATACCATCTCTATTGTTCCAGGACAATTCAGTGGCAGACCCTGGACTCTGGGGTGAATACCATCTCTATTGTTCCTGGGCAATTCAGTGGCAGACCCTGGACTCTGGGGTGAATACCATCTCTATTGTTCCTGGGCAATTCAATGGCAGACTCTGGACTCTGGGGTGAATACCTTGGTGCAAGCCTCAGGCAAACGGTTACAGGGTAAAGATTCACTAGAGTTTAGTAAACAAGGGGAGAAAAACCTTTACTGAAGGTGGATTCAGCATTGCGCGAGAATGCCTGTTTGTATCTGGTTGTAACTAGGTCTAAAGTTCAACATTAAGTGAGTGAGTCTATACTCTCAGACACAGTAAATCTACAGTCAATCAGTAGGTGAGAGACTGGAGTCTAACTACGTAAATACATGTGAGTGTTGTGTCTTTATCTTACCGGCTGGCGTAATGCTCGATGCGTGAATGGGTGTCGTCATGGGAGAGCTGGGGGGAGGACGCAGGCCTACAGACAGGAGGGAGGGAGGGAGGGAGGAGAGAGAGAGAGAGAGAGAGAGAGAGAGAGAGAGAGAGAGAGAGAGAGAGAGAGAGAGAGAGAGAGAGAGAGAGAGAGAGAGAGAGAGAGAGAGAGAGAGAGAGAGAGAGAGAGAGAGAGAGAGAGAGAGAGAGAGAGAGAGAGAGAGAGAGAGAGAGAGAGAGAGAGAGAGAGAGAGAGAGAGAGAGAATAAAACCAAAAAAATGTCAGTTGTTATGATCCACACAACACACGCTTCAACATTTCTACTAGATTTGACAGTGTCACATGTCAAAATATGAACCACAGAGCTCTATATAGCCCCTGGCACCGATAGCACAGTGACAGGATGAGTTATAACATGATATAGACTACAGTACAGTGACAGGATGAGTTATAACATGATATAGACTACAGTACAGTGACAGGATGAGTTATAACATGATATAGACTACAGTACAGTGACAGGATGAGTTATAACATGATATAGCCTACAGTACAGTGACAGGATGAGTTATAACATGATATAGACTACAGTACAGTGACAGGATGAGTTATAACATGATATAGCCTACAGTACAGTGACAGGATGAGTTATAACATGATATAGACTACAGTACAGTGACAGGATGAGTTATAACATGATATAGACTACAGTACAGTGACAGGATGAGTTATAACATGATATAGACTACAGTACAGTGACAGGATGAGTTATAACATGATATAGCCTACAGTACAGTGACAGGATGAGTTATAACATGATATAGACTACAGTACAGTGACAGGATGAGTTATAACATGATATAGCCTACAGTACAGTGACAGGATGAGTTATAACATGATATAGACTACAGTACAGTGACAGGATGAGTTATAACATGATATAGCCTACAGTACAGTGACAGGATGAGTTATAACATGATATAGCCTACAGTACAGTGACAGGATGAGTTATAACATGATATAGCCTACAGTACAGTGACAGGATGAGTTATAACATGATACAGACTACGGCACTTTGTATGACAGATCAAATGTGGAAGAGAGGTGTGTTGTGCTGGTTTAATGGCTGCAGCACACAGAGTACATGAACACTGACAGCCACATAAAATAGCCGTAACTAACAGACAGTAATGAGTGTGTGTATGTGTGTGTTGAGAGAGTGAGTGTGTGTGAGCGTGTATGTATACAGTGCCTTGCAAAAGTATTCATCCCCCTTGCCGTTTTTCCTATTTTGTTGCATTACAACCTGTAATTTAAATTGATTTTTATTTGGATTTCATGTAATGGACATACACAAAATAGTCCAAATTGGTGAAGTGAAATGAAAAAATGTACTTGTTTCAAATATTTCGACAAAATAAATAACGGAAAAGTGGTGCTTGCATATGTTTTCACCCCCTTTGCTATGAAGTCCCTAAATAAGATCTGGTGCAACCAATTACTTTCAGAAGTCACATAATTAGTTAAATAAAGTCCACCTGTGTGCAATCTAAGTGTCACATGATCTGTCACATGATCTCAGTATATATACACCTGTTCTGAAAGGCCCAAGAGTCTGCAACACCATTAAGCAAACGGCACCACCAAGCAAGCGGCACCATGAAGACCAAGGAGCTCTCCAAACAGGGACAAAGTTGTGGAGAAGTACAGATCTTTGAACATCCCACGGAGCACCATTAAATCCATTATAAAAAAATTGAAAGAATATGGCACCACAACAAACCTGCCAAGAGAGGGCCGCCCACCAAAACTCACGGACTAGGCAAGGAGGGCATTCATCAGAGAGGCAACAAAGAGACCAAAGATAACCCTGAAGGAGCTGCAAAGCTCCACAGCAGAGATTGGAGTATCTGTCCATAGGACCACTTTAAGCCGTACACTCCACAGAGCTGGGCTTTTTGGAAGAGTGGCCAGAAAAAAAGCATTGCTTAAAGAAAGAAATAAGCAAACACGTTTGGTGTTCGCCAAAAGGCATGTGGGAGACTCCCCAAACATATGGAAGAAGGTACTCTGCTCAGATGAGACAAAAATTTAGCTCAAGGAAAAAGCTATGTCTGGCGCAAACCCAACAACTCTCATCACCCCGAGAACACCATCCCCACAGTGAAGTATGGTGGTGGCAGCATCATGCTGTGGGGATGTTTTTCATCGGCAGGGACTGGGCAATTTGTCAGAATTGAAGGAATGATGGATGGCGCTAAATACAGGGATATTCTTGAGGGAAACCTGTTTCAGTCTTCCAGAGATTTGAGACTGGGATGGAGGTTCACCTTCCAGCAGGACAATGACCCTGAGTATACTGCTAAAGCAACACTTGAGTGGTTTAAGGGGAAACATTTAAATGTCTTGGAATGGCCTAGTCAAAGCCCAGACCTCAATCCAATTGAGAATCTGTGGTATGACTTAAAGATTGCTGTACACCAGCGGAACCCATCCAACTTGAAGGAGCTGGAGCAGTTTTGCCTTGAAGAATTGGCAGAATTCCCAGTGGCTAGATGTGCCAAGCTTATAGAGACATACCCCAAGAGACTTGCAGCTGTAATTGCTGCAAAAGGTGGCTCTACAAAGTATTGACTTTGGGGGGGGGGGAATAGTTATGCACACTCAAGTTTTCTGTTTTTTTGTCTTATTTCTTGTTTGTTTCACAAGAAAAAATATTTTGCATCTTCAAAGTGGTAGGCATGTTGTGTAAATCAAATGATACAAACCCCCCCAAAATCCATTTTAATTCCAGGTTGTAAGGCAGCAAAATAGGAAAAATGCCAAGGGGGGTGAATACTTTCGCAAGCCACTGTATGAGTGTTTATGTATGTATGTGTATGTATGCGTGTGTGTATGCGTGTGTGTATGTACTGTATTGGTGTGTGACACTGAGCGGGGTACTCACGCATGATCTACGGGCCAGAAGTTGATCAGTGTAACAGGACTGGAAGATAGGAGAGGTGAGATGAGAACAGAGAAAATAAGTTGATCAGTGTAACAGGACTGGAAGATAGGAGAGGTGAGATGAGAACAGAGGTTGATCAGTGTAACAGGACTGGAAGATAGGAGAGGTGAGAACAGAGGTTGATCAGTGTAACAGGACTGGAAGATAGGAGAGGTGAGATGAGAACAGAGGTTGATCAGTGTAACAGGACTGGAAGATAGGAGAGGTGAGAACAGAGGTTGATCAGTGTAACAGGACTGGAAGATAGGAGAGGTGAGAACAGAGGTTGATCAGTGTAACAGGACTGGAAGATAGGAGAGGTGAGATGAGAACAGAGGTTGATCAGTGTAACAGGACTGGAAGATAGGAGAGGTGAGATGAGAACAGAGGTTGATCAGTGTAACAGAACTGGAAGATAGGAGAGGTGAGATGAGAACAGAGGACACTTCAGAAGCATGATGAGACATGAGAAGCAGGGCCTCACCTTAACACACATCAGAACAAACACACACACAAGTCCTCATACTCCACTCTCATACAAACACAGATTACCAGGGTTGTTTTATAAGAGCAGGTTGAATTTGTTATGTCTGTGTGTGTATGTGTGTGAACGTGTCTCTGTGTGTGTATGTGAACGTGTCTCTGTATGTGAACGTGTCTCTGTATGTGAATGTGTCTCTGTGTGTGTATGTGAATGTGTCTCTGTGTGTGTATGTGAACGTGTCTCTGTATGTGAACGTGTCTCTATGTGTGTATTTCAACGTGTCTCTGTGTGTGTATGTGAACGTGTCTCTGTATGTGAACGTGTCTCTATGTGTGTATTTCAACGTGTCTCTGTGTGTGTATGTGAACGTGTCTCTATGTGTGTATTTCAACGTGTCTCTGTGTGTGTATGTGAACGTGTCTCTATGTGTGTATTTCAACGTGTCTCTGTGTGTGTATGTGAACGTGTCTCTGTGTGTGTATGTGAATGTGTCTCTGTGTGTGTATGTGAATGTGTCTCTGTGTGTATTTCAACGTGTCTCTGTGTGTGTATGTGAACGTGTCTCTGTGGAATAGGGATTCTATATGGTACATCCTAATGAATCAGAGGCATGTTTTTGTTTTGTTTTTTATTTATTTAACCTTTATTTAACATAATGGAGTAGGGGTTCTATACGGTAGATCCCAATGAATCAGAGGCATAATGGAGTAGGGATTCTATACGGTAGATCCCAATGGATCAGAGGCATAATGGAGTAGGGATTCTATACGGTAGATCCCAATGGATCAGAGGCATAATGGAGTAGGGATTCTATACGGTAGATCCCAATGGATCAGAGGCATAATGGAGTAGGGATTCTATACGGTAGATCCCAATGAATCAGAGGCATAATGGAGTAGGGATTCTATACGGTAGATCCCAATGGATCAGAGGCATAATGGAGTAGGGATTCTATACGGTAGATCCCAATGGATCAGAGGCATAATGGAGTAGGGATTCTATACGGTAGATCCCAATGAATCAGAGGCATAATGGAGTAGGGATTCTATACGGTAGATCCCAATGAATCAGAGGCATAATGGAGTAGGGATTCTATACGGTAGATCCCAATGGATCAGAGGCATAATGGAGTAGGGGTTCTATATGGTACGTCCCAATGAATCAGAGGCATAATGGAGTAGGGATTCTATACGGTAGATCCCAATGAATCAGAGGCATAATGGAGTAGGGATTCTATACGGTAGATCCCAATGAATCAGAGGCATAATGGAGTAGGGATTCTATACGGTAGATCCCAATGAATCAGAGGCATAATGGAGTAGGGGTTCTATACGGTACGTCCCAATGAATCAGAGGCATAATGGCATCAAAAGGAATAGACTGTCTGACAGATCTACTCACTGTTTGGTCTTCCAACCGATACATCTTTATTCATGCATGTCTCTGCATCACGCGCACACCCACACACACACACCCGCACACACACACACACACACACACACACGAGCGTGCGCTGACATCGAGCGTGCGTTGACATCAAACAAACCTCTCTGAATTTACCAGAGCAAGAAAAACTAAAGAAATCACCCAGTGAAAAATCAAGGCCAAGGACAAGTAGACATAAACACACACACACAGGCACACACAGACACACAGACACACAGGCACACACACTCACACACACACACAGAGACACACAGCATCCTGACAAGGTGACAGTGAATGCATTAATGTGTATGGCTGCTAGCTTGGCAGGCTGAGAATCTCTCTCCATTTTCTGTCTCAACTGATTCTTCAACCAGCCAGTGTGAGCTAAGTGTGCATTTGAGTGTGCATGCATGTGTCTATGTGTGTGTGTGTCAGTGAATGTGTGTGTGTGGTCTAGCAGTCAGGGAAAGGGACTAGATCCCCTAGGCCAGCTGTTAGGCCTAAACCAGCCCCTCTCCTGTCCCTTAGGCCAGCTGTTAGACCTAAACCAGCCCCTCTCCTGTCCCTTAGGCCAGCTGTTGATAGACTTGTTGGGACTAGATGAGATGTTTAGATATGGGACCTGGTCTGGGGCCTGAGGGCTGATTATATCACCTGGTTGTGTGTGTGCATAGGCCAGCTGTTAGACCTAAACCAGCCCCTCTCCTGCCCCTTAGGACAGCTGTTAGACCTAAACCAGCCCCTCTCCTGTCCCTTAGGCCAGCTGTTAGACCTAAACCAGCCCCTCTCCTGTCCCTTAGGCCAGCTGTTAGACCTAAACCAGCCCCTCTCCTGTCCCTTAGGCCAGCTGTTAGGCCTAAACCAGCCCCTCTCCTGTCCCTTAGGCCAGCTGTTAGACCTAAACCAGCCCCTCTCCTGTCCCTTAGGCCAGCTGTTAGACCTAAACCAGCCCCTCTCCTGTCCCTTAGGCCAGCTGTTAGACCTAAACCAGCCCCTCTCCTGTCCCTTAGGCCAGCTGTTAGACCTAAACCAGCCCCTCTCCTGTCCCTTAGGCCAGCTGTTAGACCTAAACCAGCCCCTCTCCTGCCCCTTAGGCCAGCTGTTAGACCTAAACCAGCCCCTCTCCTGTCCCTTAGGCCAGCTGTTAGACCTAAACCAGCCCCTCTCCTGTCCCTTAGGCCAGCTGTTAGACCTAAACCAGCCCCTCTCCTGTCCCTTAGGCCAGCTGTTAGACCTAAACCAGCCCCTCTCCTGTCCCTTAGGCCAGCTGTTAGACCTAAACCAGCCCCTCTCCTGTCCCTTAGGCCAGCTGTTAGACCTAAACCAGCCCCTCTCCTGTCCCTTAGGCCAGCTGTTAGACCTAAAACAGCCCCTCTCCTGCCCCTTAGGCCAGCTTTTAGACCTAAACCAGCCCCTCTCCTGTCCCTTAGGCCAGCTGTTAGACCTAAACCAGCCCTTCTCCTGTCCCTTAGGCCAGCTGTTGATAGACTTGTTGGGACTAGATGAGATGTTTAGATATGGGACCTGGTCTGGGGCCTGAGGGCTGATTATATCACCTGGTTGTGTGTGTGCATGCCTGTGTGTGTGTGTGTGTGTGAGGACTCACGTCTCCAGGTTGTCTCCCTCCAAGATGGTCTGTACAGGGAGGTAGCCCATGCGAGGGTGCTTAGCGAAGTATCGTTTGGTCCTGAATTTGTTTTTCAGTACCTTGGCAAAGTCCCTCACATCCTCTCCTGACGTAGTCTGAAACACACAGAGACAGAACAAAGACCCCCTTGTTCACAGCCCCAGTCTACAGATCCACACCACACACAGTGACACACCCAAACACACATAGACACCCAAACACACACAAAGAAACACACACATTGACAAACACAGCTATAGACACAAACACCCATAGACACACACACATTGACACACACACACACAGACACACACATAGACACATACACACAAGACACACACACACACACACACACATTGACACACACATACACGCCCACATACACACTCTGACAAACACGGCCTACTTTCAGCAGCAGCACTGGCGAATGGAAACATACGTGTTGAATCAAGTTCATATGGCTGTGGTAAAATAGTGTTAACTGTCTTCCAACCACTTTACACTGGCAGGAAAGAGACAGACTGACCTCATCTTTACAGGTTCATGGGCCCAGTAAATACACAGATTTATTTGCCCTATGTTATAAATACACCACCACACACACACACACACACACACACATGCATGTACCCACACACACATACCGGCGTACAGTACTCCACCATGGGGTACTGCATCTTGTGTCCCTTTGCCACACGGCCAGAGAAGAAGCAGCTTTGGCAGATGTCATAGTTAAAGTGCTTTAAGCTTCGGTACCTGAGGAAGACAGGGAGACAGGGACAGAGGTTACACAGAGACAGAGGGGAGACTGGGGGAGGAGAGAGGTCAGGTGAAGTTCAAGGTTGAGGTCAGGGAGTTGTGTTCCTGGGGTCAGCTAAGGGTTACTGTTATTGTGACTTTGGAAACGTTAGGGTTGCATGAAGGGGCTTGAGAAGTCTGAGGCTACGTCTCAAATGACACCCTACACCCTATATAGTGCACTACTTTTGACCAGAGTCCTATGTGGCCGCCCTACGTAGACAATGGTCAAAGGTAGTGCACTATATATGGGGAATAGGGTGTGATTTGAGACTTGCCCTGGGAGACAGAGAGGGCTCCTGAAAAGGAGCAAGAGAGAAAGAAAGGGAGAGAGCCTCTGTCTGTCTGTCTGTCTGTCTGTCTCTGACTGTCTACCTGAAGCCGATGATAGGACACTCTTTGCAGATGTTACACTTGGCCTGATGTTTGGCTGTCTCAGCAGCTGCCACACGATGTAAGACAGGCAGCCACACCATCGACTGAGGCTCCAGACGCATCCAGTCCAGGAACATAGCAGCCTCCAGCTCCGGCTTGTTATTGGCCTGTTAGACAGGAAGCAGAATACATAACCAATCAGGAACATAGCAGCCTCCAGCTCCGGCTTGTTATTGGCCTGATGGACAGGAAGTAGAATACATAACCAATCAGGAACATAGCAGCCTCCAGCTCTGGCTTGTTATTGGCCTGTTCAAAATATTTTAACACACATACAACCAATTATGGAAGAGCTACGGTCAGCAAGAGGGAAGAATTGATTAATAGGACAAACCAGTGGTATTTCCAGTCTATATATGTATAAGGTATGTATAAAGTGTATGGCTGTATTGCTCTGAGGCAAACAAGCCGTTTTACCAGTATAAAATAATACAGAACTACAAACTCTCCTGCTACTGTTTTCTCCTGGATTGTAAAGCAGGGGTTTTCCATTACACTCTATCATATAACTTTCATGCTACTGTTTTCTCCTGGATCGTAAAGCAGACGTTTTCCATTCCACTCTACATATTTTCCATGGCCATATTTACTGCTGGAAACAGATGCAGTGACAACTGTAGAGAAGTGATTTCCACTGGCTGACAGATGGACCATAGATTACAGATGACCATAGGGTAATAGATGTACTGTGGCTAACACATTCAGTATGGTGATTCACTATAGCTAGCAGGCTAACTGATGTACTTTGGCTAACATAGCTAGCAGGTTAACAGATGTACTTTGGCTAACACATTCAGTATGGTGATTCACTATAGCTAGCAGGCTAACAGATGTACTTTGGCTAACATAGTTAGCAGGCTAACATATGTACTTTGGCTAACACATTCTGTATGGTGATTCACTATAGCTAGCAGGTTAACATATGTACTTTGGCTAACACATTCAGTATGGTGACTCACTATAGCTAGCAGGCTAACAGATGTACTTTGGCTAACACATTCAGTATGGTGATTCACTATAGCTAGCAGGCTAACTGATGTACTTTGGCTAACATAGATAGCAGGCTAACATATGTACTTTGGCTAACATATTCAGTATGGTGATTCACTATAGCTAGCAGGCTAACAGATGTACTGTGGCTAACACATTCAGTATGGTGATTCACTATAGCTAGCAGGCTAACATATGTACTTTGGCTAACACATTCAGTATGGTGATTCACTATAGCTAGCATGCTAACAGATGTACTTTGGCTAACATAGATAGCAGGCTAACAGATGTACTTTGGCTAACACATTCAGTATGGTGATTCACTATAGCTAGGCTAACAGATGTACTGTGGCTAACACATTCAGTATGGTGATTCACTATAGCTAGCAGGCTAACAGATGTACTTTGGCTAACACATTCAGTATGGTGATTCACCATAGCTAGCAGGCTAACTGATGTACTTTGGCTAACATAGATAGCAGGCTAACAGATATACTTTGGCTAACACATTCAATATGGTGTTTCACTAGGCTATAGCTAGCAGGCTAACATATGTACTTTGGCTAACATATATATCAGGCTAACAGATGTACTTTGGCTAACATAGCTAGCAGGCTAACATATGTACTTTGGCTAACATAGGTAGCAGGCTAACATATGTAATTTGGCTAACACATTCAGTATGGTGATTCACTATAGCTAGCAGGCTAACAGATGTACTTTGGCTAACATTGATAGCAGGCTAACATATGTACTTTGGCTAACACATTCAGTATGGTGATTCACTATAGCTAGCAGGCTAACAGATGTACTGTGGCTAACACATTCAGTATGGTGATTCACTATAGCTAGCAGGCTAACATATGTACTTTGGCTAACACATTCAGTATGGTGATTCACTATAGCTAGCATGCTAACAGATGTACTTTGGCTAACATAGATAGCAGGCTAACAGATGTACTTTGGCTAACACATTCAGTATGGTGATTCACTATAGCTAGGCTAACAGATGTACTTGTGGCTAACAGATTCAGTATGGTGATTCACTATAGCTAGCAGGCTAACAGATGTACTTTGGCTAACACATTCAGTATGGTGATTCACCATAGCTAGCAGGCTAACTGATGTACTTTGGCTAACATAGATAGCAGGCTAACAGATATACTTTGGCTAACACATTCAATCTGGTGTATCACTGGGCTATAGCTAGCAGGCTAACATATATACTTTGGCTAACATAGATATCAGGCTAACAGATGTACTTTGGCTAACATAGCTAGCAGGCTAACAGATGTACTTTGGCTAACATAGCTAGCAGGTTAACAGATGTACTTTGGCTAACATAGATAGCAGGCTAACAGATGTACTTTGGCTAACATAGCTAGCAGGCTAACAGATGTACTTTGGCTAACATAGCTAGCAGAGTGCAATGTATAGACCTACTGATTAACCACACAGGACATCTCTACCTAAAGAGACACTTTATAAGACATTTCCCCACATTGCATAGTGTGGTTTTTCATGAAATGCATGTGATCTGCAGAAGGTGTTTAGCACAGTAGTGTAGAATGTGAGGTAGTTTATACGCCTGTATGTTATATGTACGTTGTGTGTGTGTGTGTGTGTGTGTGTGTGTGTGTGTGTGTGTGTGTGTGTGTGCATAGCTACGACCATTGCTACTAGCTCCACATACAAACTGGAAGCAGCTGCGGACGCTGGGCTCGATGTTGGAGCCCCCGAAGGAGGCCACCTCTCCCAGCTGACGGGGGATCTGGATGGAATCATGGAGGAGAAGACCCAGCCTCCGTTGGTCACAGAACCCTGTCGCACTGGCTACCTGGCGGAACAGGACTGATAGAGGTGGGGGAGGGAGGGAGGCAGAGAGCACTGGAGAGGTAAATACCCAAGTCAAGAGATACATACCAACATACTAACAGAATAGACCACATAGGATACTGCCTCCATACACTGGCCATAACAACATACTAACAGAATAGACCACATGGTATACTGCCTCCATACACTAGCTATACCAACAACAACACACACCCCCACACAGCTGTTTGGAGGGGTTTTATGTGTCATGCCTACTTGATGCATGAAAAATCTATCATCAAATCAACAATCTGGCCATGGGTTTTTACACTATGTGGTGCCACATCTGCTGTTAATAATATCATAAAGAGTAGTCCCTACTTCCATCTGTATTTGTCCTCCAGGTGTGGTAATATAAAGATCAGTCATTACTTCCCCATCTGTATTTGTGACTCGTTTCAGGAAACTAGGCATATGTCGCATGTCACTACTTCACAGGAGAGGCATTTGAACGTAAACATAATTATTTTTATCAAAATGCATTTTTTTGGCAGAAATGCCTTCTGGAAGATGTGAACTTTCATGTGCCTTAATAACAAATGTGTATTCCATCCGTAAATACAAATAAAATTGTTAAATTACGAGCCTAGTTGGTTTAGCCACAGAAAAATAACTTCCCGCTAGCCATGATTGACTGAGATAATGGATGGGCTGGACATGCTGGGAGATGAGTTTGGATTGGTCTGCCATGTAGCATGCTTCTGTTTATAACGTGAGCTGCTCAGTATGTGTTGATAGTCCTTTCTACCGCACCATTTCTGAAATATATCGACAGATCAGTTGGAAAAAGTGATTTGCTACTTTCTGCACACGCCACGGTCAGTGTGAACAGGAGTGACTTGACACAACGCTGGCCAAACAAGATGTAGCTACAAACAAAACTGAGTTAAATGGTTCCAGTCTGCCGTGAAGCGTTCAAACATGTATATGGGTAAGAGTCTAGCTACATTTTCAGATATTATACAGTGACTTGTGAAATTATTCACCTCCCTTTGCATTTTTCCTATTTTGTTGCCTTACAACCTGGAATTAAAATGGATTTTTTGGGCATTTGATTTACACAACATGCCTACCACTGAAGATGCAAAATATTTTTTATTGTGAAACAAACAAGAAATAAGACAAAAAAACTGAAAACTTGAGCATACATAACTATTCACCCCCTCAAAATCAATACTTTGTAGAGCCACCTTTTGCAGCAATTACAGCTGCAAGTCCCTTGGGGTATGTCTCTATAAGCTTGGCACATCTAGCCACTGGGATTTTTGCCCATTCTTCAAGGCAAAACTGCTCCAGCTCCTTCAAGTTGGATGGGTTCCGCTGGTGTACAGCAATCTTTAAGTCATACCACAGATTCTCAATTGGATTGAAGTCTGGGCTTTGACTAGGCCATTCCAAGACATTTAAATGTTTCCCCTTAAACCACTCGAGTGTTGCTTTAGCAGTATGCTTAGGGTCATTGTCCTTCTGGAAGGTGAACCTCCGTCCCAGTCTCAAATCTCTGGAAGACTGAAACAGGTTTCCCTCAAGAATTTCCCTTTATTTAGCGCCATCCATCATTCCTTAAATGCTGACCAGTTTCCCAGTCCCTGCCGACGAAAAACTTCCCCACAGCATGATGCTGCAACCATCATGCTTCACTGTGGAGATGGTGTTCTCGGGGTGACATAGCGTTTTCCTTGATGGCCATCTGACCAGAGTACCTTCTTCCATATGTTTGGGGAGTCTCCCACATGGCTTTTGGCGAACACCAAACGTGTTTGCTTATATATTTCTTTAAGCAATGGCTTTTTTCTGGCCATTCTTCCGTAAAGCCCAACTCTGTGGAGTGTACAGCTTAAAGTGGTCCTATGGACAGATACTCCAATCTCCGCTGTGGAGCTTTGCAGCTCCTTCAGGGTTATCTTTGGTCTCTTTGTTGCCGCTCTGATTAATGCCCTCCTTGCCTGGTCCGTGAGTTTTGGTGGGCGGCCTTCTCTTGGCAGGTTTGTTGTGTTGCCATATTCTTTCCATTTTTTAATAATGGATTTAATGGTGCTATTTTTTTTATAACCCAACCCTGATCTGTACTTCTCCACAACTTTGTCCCTGACCTGTTTGGAGAGCTCCTTGGTCTTCATGGTGCCGCTTGCTTGGTGGTGCCCCTTGCTTAGTGGTGTTGCAGACTCTGGGGCCTTTCAGAACAGGTGTATAAATGCTGAGATCATATGCCAGATCATGTGACACTTAGATTGCACACAGGTGGACTTTATTTAACTAATTATGTGACTTCTGAAGGTAATTGGTTGCACCAGATCTTATTTAGGGGCTTCATAGCAAAGGGGGTGAATACATATGCACGCACCACTTTTCCGTTATATATTTTTTAGAATTTTTAAAAACAAGTTATTTTTTTTATTTGACTTCACCAATTTGGCTATTTTATGTATGTCCATTACATGAAATAGAAAAAAAGAAATAAAAAAAAATACATGTTGTAATGCAACAAAATAGGAAAAACGCCAAGGGGGATGAATACTTTTGCAAGGCATTGTAAGTTTCAAATTTTGTCCGAAAGTTGTTTTCATTGCAAGTTAAAGCGTACTGTTCGTTAGCTTGCTGGCTTGCTAGCTAAAGTTACATGTATGATCTGTGTAGTAATATTATTCAAATCAGAAATCCCTTAGCCTTATAGCCTAATGTTAGCTAGCTAACATTGAACCTGGTTGGTTAGCTTTAGCTACCTGCAGATTCATACTACAGCTATGTTTGTAATGGTTGGTAGTAGTATGAGTTGGGATTATGCCGGTTCATTGTTTAGCTAGCTAGCTACATGTCTAAACAAAGCACCAGATGATTACATGACCCATCACGTTAGCCAGGGCTGGCGGTGATTACGGCCATCTATTGTATTTCATAAACATGTGTACATGTCTAGACAATAGTGACCCATCCACTTAGCTAGATGTGGTTGGGGGTTGGTTATAGCATTTCCTTCACATGACCCATCGATTTAGACAAGTGTGTCAGGTAAGCATCATCTAATAATTATAAAATATTTATAACATATTTTTATCTGGACGCTTTCTGTTTTTGATATTGCTACTATGCAAGTAACCATTTCACTGTACTGTTTACACCTTCTGTATCCTGTGCATGTGACAAATCAACTTTTTATTTAATTTGATATATTGTGTGTTTACAAGAGACGGTAATGTGAAGAACAACATGACCTTCACCAAAGTCAGATTAGGATATAGGCCAAGGACTAGATAAAGTGTATTTTTATCTGGACTTTTTACTACTTTTAGTCTTGAAATCTTTGGTTGTTTACTACACTAATCACTGGTTAGCAAATGGCCTCACGTGAATCCTTAAAGAGATGGGTGAAGCTAAGGCTTAAGAGGGTGTGAACGATGCAGAATGGGTGTAGACAAAGAAGAGCTCTCCAGTAGGTTTACCAAAACTTTCAAGGGCCATTCTTTCAAAAGTGGGGTTACAAGTTTATCAACTTTCAAAGTAGAATTACTTTCCCATTGTTCTTCAACTACAGTGTATGATATACCATTTTCTAGCTCTGAGTCTCTACTTTTATCCCAATGTAAAAAACACAATTTCAAATTTTGCTACATAAGACCGAATCGAGGCGGTCAGTCACATTTGTCCTCCAGGTGTGGTAATAAAAAGAGTAGTCATTACTTACATCTGTATTTGTCCTCCAGGTGTGCTTTGCAGAGTGAGATGATGCCAGTTTTGAAGGACAGAGTTCTGATTTTTCCACTTCTTCCTCTGTGAAACCAATCAATCATATCAATCAATCAGATGTCAATCAATCATATCAATCAATCATATACTCATCAATCAGTGAGTGTCGTTAGGTACGTGTCGTTAGGGACGTGTCATTGGGGACCTGTCGTTAGGTACATGTCGTTAGGGACGTGTCGTTAGGGACGTGTCGTTAGGTACGTGTCGTTAGGGACGTGTCGTTAGGTACGTGTCGTTAGGGACGTGTCGTTAGGTACGTGTCGTTAGGTACATGTCGTTAGGTACGTCTCGTTAGGTACGTGTCGTTAGGTACCTGTCGTTAGGTACCTGTCGTTAGTTACCTGTCGTTAGGTACGTGTCGTTAGGTACCTGTCGTTAGGTACGTGTCGTTAGGTACGTGTCGTTAGGTACGTGTCGTTAGGTACCTGTCGTTAGGTACGTGTCGTTAGGTACGTGTCGTTAGGTACATGTCGTTAGGTACCTGTCGTTAGGTACCTGTCGTTAGGTACGTGTCGTTAGGTACATGTCGTTAGGTACCTGTCGTTAGGTACCTGTCGTTAGGTACGTGTCGTTAGGTACGTGTCGTTAGGTACCTGTCGTTAGGTACGTGTCGTTAGGTACGTGTCGTTAGGTACGTGTCGTTAGGTACCTGTCGTTAGGTACGTGTCGTTAGGTACGTGTCGTTAGGTACGTGTCGTTAGGTACCTGTCGTTAGGTACCTGTCGTTAGGTACGTGTCGTTAGGTAATGTGTCGTTAGGTACCTGTCGTTAGGTACCTGTCGTTAGGTACCTGTCGTTAGGTACGTGTCGTTAGGTACGTGTCGTTAGGTACGTGTCGTTAGGTACATGTCGTTAGGTACCTGTCGTTAGGTACCTGTCGTTAGGTACGTGTCGTTAGGTACGTGTCGTTAGGTACCTGTCGTTAGGTACGTGTCGTTAGGTACGTGTCGTTAGGTACGTGTCGTTAGGTACCTGTCGTTAGGTACGTGTCGTTAGGTACGTGTCGTTAGGTACGTGTCGTTAGGTACCTGTCGTTAGGTACCTGTCGTTAGGTACGTGTCGTTAGGTAATGTGTCGTTAGGTACCTGTCGTTAGGTACCTGTCGTTAGGTACCTGTCGTTAGGTACGTGTCGTTAGGTACGTGTCGTTAGGTACCTGTCGTTAGGTACCTGTCGTTAGGTACCTGTCGTTAGGTACGTGTCGTTAGGTACGTGTCGTTAGGTACCTGTCGTTAGGTACGTGTCGTTAGTGTTTTGTGTGTACTATACGTACGTGTCGTAAACATTGAGCAGCCAGTTGAGACACATGTCGACACACAGCGGGACGTTGACCAGGTTCCCATGCTGCTGGTCCAGTTTCTCATAGAGGCTGGTCAGACATGTCATCACCTGCATGATGTCCATCAGCTGCTCATTCTGCTTCAGGCCATGCTGCTCAAAGACCTCACACGCCGCAGGCATACCCAGGAGGTCCACTGGAGAGTAGAGGGGGGAGGGAGGAGAGGGGGAGAGGGAGGGAGGGGGGGGAGGGGAGAGGGGGGAGAGGAGAGAGGGAGGGCGCGAAGGGGGGAGGGAGGGAGGGAGGGAGGGAGGGAGGGAGGAGAGGAGAGGAGAGGAGAGGGTGAGTGTGGGTAAGAGAAAGAGAGAGTTTGATGAGTAAGAGGGTGTGTAATAGAGTAACTGATGTATTATTATTTTTTAATTTTTTTAATTTGACCTTTATTTAACTAGGCAAGTCAGTTAAGAACAAATTCTTATTTACAATGACGGCCTACACCGGCCAAACCTGGACGACGCTGGGCCAATTGTGCGCCGCCCTATGGGACTCCCAATCACGGCCGGTTGTGATACAGCCTGGAATCGAACCAGGGGGTCTGTAGTGACGCCTCAAGCACTGAGATGCAGTGCCTTAGACCGCTGCGCCACTCGGGAGTAACTGATGTGTAATAGAGTAACTGATGTGTAACAGAGTAACTGATGTGTAATAGAGTAACTGATGTGTAACAGAGTAACTGATGTGTAACAGAGTAACTGATGTGTAACAGAGTAACTGATGTGTAATAGAGTAACTGATGTGTAACATAGTAACTGATGTGTAATAGAGTAACTGATGTGTAATAGAGTAACTGATGTGTAATAGAGTAACTGATGTGTAACAGAGTAACTGATGTGTAACAGAGTAACTGATGTGTAATAGAGTAACTGATGTGTAACAGAGTAACTGATGTGTAATAGAGTAACTGATGTGTAACAGAGTAACTGATGTGTAACAGAGTAACTGATGTGTAACAGAGTAACTGATGTGTAACAGAGTAACTGATGTGTAACAGAGTAACTGATGTGTAATAGAGTAACTGATGTGTAATAGAGTAACTGATGTGTAACAGAGTAACTGATGTGTAATAGAGTAACTGATGTGTAATAAAGTAACTGATGTGTAACAGAGTAACTGATGTGTAACAGAGTAACTGATGTGTAATAAAGTAACTGATGTGTAACAGAGTAACTGATGTGTAACAGAGTAACTGATGTGTAATAGAGTAACTGATGTGTAATAAAGTAACTGATGTGTAACAGAGTAACTGATGTGTAACAGAGTAACTGATGTGTAATAGAGTAACTGATGTGTAATAAAGTAACTGATGTGTAACAGAGTAACTGATGTGTAACAGAGTAACTGATGTGTAACAGAGTAACTGATGTGTAATAGAGTAACTGATGTGTAATAGAGTAACTGATGTGTAATAGAGTAACTGATGTGTAACAGAGTAACTGATGTGTAATAGAGTAACTGATGTGTAATAGAGTAACTGATGTGTAATAGAGTAACTGATGTGTAATAGAGCTTGGTGGAAAGAGAGACAGGGATGATGAATGAGTGAGTGATGGAGAGTGTGAGGGGAGGACAAAGGAGAGGGTGAGTGGTAGTAGAGGAGGTACTGTAGGACAGTGACTCTGTGAGGGGGATGGAGGGGTGCTGGAGTAGAGGAGGTACTGTAGGACAGTGTCTCTGTGAGGGGGATGGAGGGGTGATGGAGTAGAGGAGGTACTGTAGGACAGTGTCTCTATGAGGGGGATGGAGGGGTGCTGGAGTAGAGGAGGTACTGTAGGACAGTGTCTCTGTGAGGGGGATGGAGGGGTGATGGAGTAGAGGAGGTACTGTAGGACAGTGTCTCTGTGAGGGGGATGGAGGGGTGATGGAGTAGAGGAGGTACTGTAGGACAGTGTCTCTGTGAGAGGGATGGAGGGGTGCTGGAGTAGAGGAGGTACTGTAGGACAGTGTCTCTGTGAGGGGGATGGAGGGGTGATGGAGTAGAGGAGGTACTGTAGGACAGTGTCTCTGTGAGAGGGATGGAGGGGTGATGGAGTAGAGGAGGTACTGTAGGACAGTGACTCTGTGAGGGGGCTGGAGGGCTGATGGAGTAGAGGAGGTACTGTAGGACAGTGTCTCTGTGAGGGGGATGGAGGGGTGCTGGAGTAGAGGAGGTACTGTAGGACAGTGACTCTGTGAGGGGGATGGAGGGGTGCTGGAGTAGAGGAGGTACTGTAGGACAGTGACTCTGTGAGGGGGCTGGAGGGCTGATGGAGTAGAGGAGGTACTGTAGGACAGTGTCTCTGTGAGGGGGATGGAGGGGTGATGGAGTAGAGGTACTGTAGGACAGTGTCTCTGTGAGGGGGATGGAGGGGTGATGGAGTAGAGGAGGTACTGTAGGACAGTGTCTCTGTGAGGGGGATGGAGGGGTGATGGAGTAGAGGAGGTACTGTAGGACAGTGACTCTGTGAGGGGGATGGAGGGGTGATGGAGTAGAGGAGGTACTGTAGGACAGTGTCTCTGTGAGGGGGATGGAGGGGTGCTGGAGTAGAGGAGGTACTGTAGGACAGTGTCTCTGTGAGGGGGATGGAGGGGTGATGGAGTAGAGGAGGTACTGTAGGACAGTGACTCTGTGAGGGGGATGGAGGGGTGATGGAGTAGAGGAGGTACTGTAGGACAGTGTCTCTGTGAGGGGGATGTAGGGGTGATGGAGTAGAGGAGGTAGTTTGGGGTGGTGACTAGGTGAGGGGCCTGGACTTACGACAGAGAGCTTTCTGCAGGCGCCTCAGCTTCATGGCTGTCCGGTAGGCTGAGAAACGCACGTTGTTCAGGTCGGCTGCAGAGACACATGGAGAGACAGTCACTAAAACTAAATACACTGTAAAACAGTGCTATCTCCATCCATAATCAGATATTGGCCTGCTACTTGAGCTGCACTTGATTTATCTTGGAGTTCACACTTTTGGTACAGTACAAATACAATTGTATAGACCTAGGGTTGCAAAATTCCGGAATCTTTCAATAAATTCCCTGGTTTTCCCGAAATCCTGGTTGGAGGATTCCCGGAATCAGAAGGGAATAAGCAGGAAATCCAACCGGGATTTATTGAAAGTTCATGGAATTTTGCAACCCTATACAGGGCAAACCTAATCTGAAGTGCATCTGAAATAGGTCCTACTTGACAAAGGTTCAATTTGACAAACGTCTGTTGGTCCACTGTATGTGGACTTCTTACCCAGAGACTGGTAGAGCTCGGCCATCTTGGGATGGTCCCAGCATGTTGTCTGTGTCTGGTGGCTGGAGGAGAGGTCAGGAGAATACAGGTCAATACAACCAGGGCCGTGCACAGACCTTTTGGGGGACATGTGATCAAAAAAATAGTTTTTTACGCAACCGCTCGTTAAGCAATTAGGACTTTGATTATTTAGTTACATAAAAGCAATAGATGCCAAATGTATTTGTGTCAAATTAAATGACACAAATAAATAACCCTTAGTTTCAAAAGCTTTATTCTTATTCACTTTAATAATCCTAGCATATGCTACAGTTAACACGATGACTTGCAGGCAGTGGGTTCAGAACAACAGCAACAAAAAATGTATACAACAAAAAATATTTGTGTGGAATTTCTACCACCACCCAAAAGGGCACTTTGGAGACTGGAAGGGCAAAGGGGTATGTGCTCTGCAGGTAGAGCCCTGTCTGTGCACCTGCCTGAATATACACACACACACACAACAAGGGACATGTTGACTGTAAAGAGGACACAAAGGGGTTATATCACGTGTGACGCCGTGTACACATTGATTGTGTGTGTGTGTGTGTGTGTGTGGTGTGGTGTGTGTGTCTGTGGGGTGAAGCAGGGTAAAGGAACCAGGGAAGACAGTAAAGACAGTGATGGGTGAAGCAGGGTAAAGGAACCAGGGAAGACAGTAAAGACAGTGATGGATCCTGTGGGGTGAAGCAGGGTAATGGAACCAGGGAAGACACTAAAGACAGTGATGGGTCCTGTGGGGTGAAGCAGGGTAAAGGAACCAGGGAAGACAGTAAAGACAGTGATGGGTCCTGTGGGGTGAAGCAGGGTAATGGAACCAGGGAAGACAGTAAAGACAGTGATGGGTCCTGTGGGGTGAAGCAGGGTAAAGGAACCAGGGAAGACAGTAAAGACAGTGATGGGTCCTGTGGGGTGAAGCAGGGTAAAGGAACCAGGGAAGACAGTAAAGACAGTGATGGGTCCTGTGGGGTGAAGCAGGGTAAAGGAACCAGGGAAGACAGTAAAGACAGTGATGGGTCCTGTGGGGTGAAGCAGGGTAAAGGAACCAGGGAAGACAGTAAAGACAGTGATGGGTCCTGTGGGGTGAAGCAGGGTAAAGGAACCAGGGAAGACAGTAAAGACAGTGATGGGTCCTGTGGGGTGAAGCAGGGTAAAGGAACCAGGGAAGACAGTAAAGACAGTGATGGGTCCTGTGGGGTGAAGCAGGGTTAAGGAACCAGGGAAGACAGTAAAGACAGTGATGGGTCCTGTGGGGTGAAGCAGGGTAAAGGAACCAGGGAAGATAGTAAAGACAGTGATGGGTCCTGTGGGGTGAAGCAGGGTAAAGGAACCAGGGAAGACAGTAAAGACAGTGATGGGTCCTGTGGGGTGAAGCAGGGTAAAGGAACCAGGGAAGACAGTAAAGACAGTGATGGGTCCTGTGGGGTGAAGCAGGGTTAAGGAACCAGGGAAGACAGTAAAGACAGTGATGGGTGAAGCAGGGTAAAGGAACCAGGGAAGACAGTAAAGACAGTGATGGGTCCTGTGGGGTGAAGCAGGGTAATGGAACCAGGGAAGACAGTAAAGACAGTGATGGGTCCTGTGGGGTGAAGCAGGGTAAAGGAACCAGGGAAGACAGTAAAGACAGTGATGGGTCCTGTGGGGTGAAACAGGGTAAAGGAACCAGGGAAGACAGTAAAGACAGTGATGGGTCCTGTGGGGTGAAGCAGGGTAATGGAACCAGGGAAGACAGTAAAGACAGTGATGGGTCCTGTGGGGTGAAGCAGGGTAAAGGAACCAGGGAAGACAGTAAAGACAGTGATGGGTCCTGTGGGGTGAAGCAGGGTAAAGGAACCAGGGAAGACAGTAAAGACAGTGATGGGTCCTGTGGGGTGAAGCAGGGTAAGGGATCCAGGGAAGACAGTAAAGACAGTGATGGGTCCTGTGGGGTGAAGCAGGGTAATGGAACCAGGGAAGACAGTAAAGACAGTGATGGGTCCTGTGGGGTGAAGCAGGGTAAAGGAACCAGGGAAGACAGTAAAGACAGTGATGGGTCCTGTGGGGTGAAGCAGGGTAAAGGAACCAGGGAAGACAGTAAAGACAGTGATGGGTCCTGTGGGGTGAAGCAGGGTAAAGGAACCAGGGAAGACAGTAAAGACAGTGATGGGTCCTGTGGGGTGAAGCAGGGTAAAGGAACCAGGGAAGACAGTAAAGACAGTGATGGGTCCTGTGGGGTGAAGCAGGGTAATGGAACCAGGGAAGACACTAAAGACAGTGATGGGTCCTGTGGGGTGAAGCAGGGTAAAGGAACCAGGGAAGACAGTAAAGACAGTGATGGGTCCTGTGGGGTGAAGCAGGGTAAAGGAACCAGGGAAGACAGTAAAGACAGTGATGGGTCCTGTGGGGTGAAGCAGGGTAAAGGAACCAGGGAAGACAGTAAAGACAGTGATGGGTCCTGTGGGGTGAAGCAGGGTAATGGAACCAGGGAAGATAGTAAAGACAGTGATGGGTCCTGTGGGGTGAAGCAGGGTAAAGGAACCAGGGAAGACAGTAAAGACAGTGATGGGTCCTGTGGGGTGAAGCAGGGTAATGGAACCAGGGAAGACACTAAAGACAGTGATGGGTCCTGTGGGGTGAAGCAGGGTAAAGGAACCAGGGAAGACAGTAAAGACAGTGATGGGTCCTGTGGGGTGAAGCAGGGTAAAGGAACCAGGGAAGACAGTAAAGACAGTGATGGGTCCTGTGGGGTGAAGCAGGGTAAAGGAACCAGGGAAGACAGTAAAGACAGTGAGTGATGGTTCCCGCATTCCAAACAGCACTTAGACTAAAACTCTCAGCATGAACCTCTCTCACCTTGGCAAAGAGGACAGCCGCTGCTGCCTCCACTGGAGTGTGTGTGTGTGGGTGTGCACACAGTGTGTGTGTGTGTGTAGGTGTGTATGGCGGCAGTTAGACTAGCTAGCTGTTATATAATTCCACCTGCATTCACAGTGACTCTGTGTCAAATCACTTAGTCTAGCCAAAGTGTTAGCTACTAGTTACAGTTCTACCTCTCTCCTCTCTTCCACCTCCTCCTCTCCTCTCCTCTCCTCTCCTCTCTTCCACCTCCATCTCTCCTCTCCTCCACCTCTCCTCTCTTCCTACTCCTCCTCTCTTCCACCTCCATCTCTCCTCTCTTCCACCTCTCCTCTCTTCCTCCACCTCCTCTCTTCCACCTCTCTTCTCTTCCTCCACCTCCTCTCCTCCACCTCTCCTCCACCTCTCCTCTCCTCTCTTCCTCCACCTCCTCTCCTCCACCTCTCCTCTCTTCCTCCACCTCCTCTCCTCCACCTCCTCTCCTCCACCTCTCCTCTCCTCTCTTCCACCTCTCCTCTCTTCCTACTCCTCACCACTGCTGACATGCTCCCCTCCTCCTCACCACTGCTGACATGCTCCCCTCCCACCTCCTCCTCACCACTGCTGACATGCTCCCCTCCCACCTCCTCCTCACCACTGCTGACATGCTCCCCTCCCACCTCCTCCTCACCACTGCTGACATGCTCCCCTCCCACCTCCTCCTCACCACTGCTGACATGCTGCTCCCCTCCCACCTCCTCCTCACCACTGCTGACATGCTGCTCCCCTCCCACCTCCTCCTCACCACTGCTGACATAATCCCCTCCCACCTCCTCCTCACCACTGCTGACACGCTCCCCTCCCACCTCCTCCTCACCACTGCTGACATGCTCCCCTCCCACCTCCTCCTCACCATATAGATCTCATTCCGTCAGTAGAGGATGCCTGGTTGTTCCTTAAAAGTAATTTCCTCTCAATCTTAAATAAACATGCCCCATTCAAAAAATACAGAACTAAGAACCGATATAGCCCCTGGTTCTCCTCAGACTTGACTGCCCTTGACCAGCACAAAAACATCCTGTGGCGTACAGCATTAGCATCAAATAGCCCCCGCGATATGCAACTTTTCAGGGAAGTTAGGAACCAATATACACAAGCAGTCAGGAAAGCAAAGGCTAACTTTTTCAAACAGAAATTTGCATCCTGTAGCACTAACTCCAAAAAGTTTTGGGACACTGTAAAGTCCATGGAGAATAAGAGCACTTCCTCCCAGCTGCCCACTGCACTGAGGCTAGGAAACACTATCACCACCGATAAATCTACAATAATCGAGAATTTCAACAAGCATTTTGCTACAGCTGGCCATGCTTTCCATCTGGCTACCACTAACCTGGCCACCAACTCTGCACCCTCTGCTGCAACTTGCCCATGCCCCCCCCGCTTCTCCTTCACACAAATTCAGACAGCTGATGTTTTGAAAGCGCTGCAAAATCTGGACCCCTACAAATCAGCTGGGCTAGACAATCTGGACCCTTTCTTTCTAAAACTAGCCGCCGAAATTGTCGCTACCCCTATTACTAGTCTGTTCAACCTCTCTTTCATAACGTCTGAGATCCCCAGAGATTGGAAAGCTGCCGCGGTCATCCCCCTCTTCAAAGGGGGTGACACTCTAGATCCAAATTGCTACAGACCTATATCCATCCTGCCCTGCCTTTCGAAAGTATTCGAAAGCCAAGTTAACAAACAGATAATTGACCATTTCGAATACCACCGTACCTTCTCCGCTATGCAATCCGGTTTCCGAGCTGGTCACGGGTGCACTTCAGCCACGCTCAAGGTCCTAAACGATATTATAACCGCGATTGATAATAGACAGTACTGTGCAGCCGTCTTCATCGACCTGGCCAAGGCTTTCGACTCTGTCAACCACCGCATTCTTATTGGCAGACTAAATAGCCTTGGTTTCTCAAATGACTGCCTCGCCTGGTTCACCAACTACTTCTCAGATAGAGTTCAGTGTGTCAAATCGGAGGGCCTGTTGTCTGGACCTATGGCAGTCTCTATGGGGGTGCCACAGGGTTCAATTCTTGGGCCGACACTTTTCTCCGTGTATATCAATGATGTCGCTCTTGCTGCTGGTGACTCTCAGATCCACCTCTACGCAGACGACACCATTTTGTATACATCTGGCCCTTCATTGGACACTGTGTTAACAAACCTCCAAACGAGCTTCAATGCCATACAACAATCCTTCAGTAGCCTCCAACTGCTCTTAAACACTAGTAAAACTAAATGCATGCTTTTCAATCGAACGCTGCTGGCACCCGCCCACCCGACTAGAATCACCACTCTCGACGGGTCTGACCTAGAGTATGTGGACAACTACAAATACCTAGGTGTCTGGTTAGACTGTAAACTCAACTTCCAGACTCACATAAAGAATCTCCAATCCAAAGTTAAATCTAGAATCGGCTTCCTATTTCGCAACAAAGCCTCCTTCACTCATGCTGCCAAACATGCCCTCGTAAAACTGACTATCCTACCGATCCTTGACTTCGGCGATGTCATTTACAAAATAGCCTCCAACACTCTACTCAGCAAATTGGATGTAGTCTATCACAGTGCCATCCGTTTTGTCTCCAAAGCCCCATACACTACCCACCACTGTGACCTGTACGCTCTTGTTGGCTGGTCCTCACTACATGTTCGTCGTCAAACCCATTGGCTCCAGGCCATCTATAAATCACTGCTAGGCAAATCCCCGCCTTATCTTAGCTCATTGGTCACCATAGCAGCACCCACCCGTAGTCTGCGCTCCAGCAGGTATATCTCACTGGTCATTCCCAAAGCCAACACCTCCTTTGGCCGCCATTCCTTCCAGTTCTCTGCTGCCAATGACTGGAACGAATTGCAAAAATCTCTGAAGCTGGAGACTCTTATCTCCCTCAATAACTTTAAGCATCAGTTGTCAGAGCACCTTACCGATCACTGCACCTGTACACAGCCCATCTGAAATTAGCCCACCCAACTACCTCATCCCTATATTGTTATTTATTTTGCTCATTTGCACCCCAGTATCTCTATTTGCACATAATCTCTTGCACATCTAGCATTCCAGTGTTAATACTATTGTAATTATTCTGCACTATAGCCTATTTATTGCCTTACCTCCATAACTTGCTACATTTGCACACACTGTATATATATTTTCTGTTGTATTTCTGACTTTATGTTTTTACCCCATATGTAACTCTGTGTTGTTGTTTTATTGCACTACTATGCTTTATCTTGGCCAGGTCGCAGTTGTAAATGAGAACCTGTTCTCAACTGGCTTACCTGGTTAAATAAAGGTGAAATAAAAAATAAAAAAATAAAAACCACTGCTGACATGCTGCTCCCCTCCCACCTCCTCCTCACCACTGCTGACATGCTCCCCTCCCACCTCCTCCTCACCACTGCTGACATGCTCCCCTCCCACCTCCTCCTCACCACTGCTGACATGCTGCTCCCCTCCCACCTCCTCCTCACCACTGCTGACATGCTCCCCTCCCACCTCCTCCTCACCACTGCTGACATGCTCCCCTCCCACCTCCTCCTCACCACTGCTGACATGCTCCCCTCCCACCTCCTCCTCACCACTGCTGACATGCTCCCCTCCCACCTCCTCCTCACCACTGCTGACAGCTCAAAGTAGATTGAAGAAGTGTGTGGAGATAGAGCAGGAGTGGGTAAGGGAGTGTATGAGGAAGTGTGTGGAGATAGAGCAGGAGTGGGTAAGGGAGTGTATGAGGAAGTGTGTGGAGATAGAGCAGGAGTGGGTAAGGGAGTGTATGAGGAAGTGTGTGGAGATAGAGCAGGAGTGGGTAAGGGAGTGTATGAGGAAGTGTGTGGAGATAGAGCAGGAGTGGGTAAGGGAGTGTATGAGGAAGTGTGTGGAGATAGAGCAGGAGTGGGTAAGGGAGTGTATGAGGAAGTGTGTGGAGATAGAGCAGGAGTGGGTAAGGGAGTGTATGAGGAAGTGTGTGGAGATAGAGCAGGAGTGGGTAAGGGAGTGTATGAGGAAGTGTGTGGAGACGTGATGCGTCAGAAGGTTTAGACAAGAAGTCAAGTCAATGTTTACATCCCAAATGACACATTCCCTTTATTGTGCACTACTTTTGACCAAGAGGGAATAAGGTGTAATTTGGGACACAGGCAGTGTTTCCATAGTATGTTGATTAAGACCTGGTTGTTCATGTAGCAAAACCTTCTACTGGCACACCCTGGCTACATAATGGTATTATCTCACCAGCATATAGGCTAAGTAACAGAATCCCATCCTTGATTTGAAGGTGTGTCTCAGTGGATGCATGATGTCATAGCCCCTCCTACTATAAAATAGCACTATTTCCCTTAGCCTAGTTGTTTCCCCCCTTATAACCAGGTTGTCACATTGAGGTCAAAAGACGTCTTCCACAAGGCAGACCATGTAGTCTACACTAGGCATACATGTATATCCCTGTATATAAACATGAAACACACCAGTACTGGTACTTTACATCACTATGAAGCGTTGAGTAATCCCATCAGGCATTTCCAGGAAGAGACTGATCCTCTCACCATTTCTATTTATAAGCATTCTATCAATTCTATGTTTATTCATGTCATTGTTATAAAAAGAGGTTCAGTAGAGGCCAGAGTGAATGACTGAATGTTTTCCATAGTGACTATAATGTAGTAGGAGTATTACTGTTGTACTACTAAGCTATATTGTAACCCTGTTTTGAGGGGTTAAACCAAGACAGATGTGAGAACACATGATGATACTGTAGGTATCTCTCCAAGACAGTCAACCAGCTGCAATGTCAAGTCTAACTCTAAAATAACAGCAGTGTAATGATCCTAATAAACCTGCCAATCAACCTGTAGCTACTGTGAGACTACAGCATGGCCCAGTGTGTGTGTGTGTGTGTGTGTGTGTGTGTGTGTGTGTGTGTGTGTGTGTGTGTGTGAAGAAACACACTAGCCCCAGTAGAGCTACAGAAAGACATTCATTATCCATGTTGTGTCCTTTCTGTGACCAGGAATCTGTGTCTCATTGAGATGTCAACCTCTTTTACTAGAAAGACCTGCCTGCCTGCCTGTCTGTCTGTCTGCCTGCCTGCCTGTCTGTCTGCCTCTCCTTCTATATGCCGTCATGTTTACATGTTGTACTGAGGAGGACATATTGGATCTGCTGCTGCTGAGCTGAAACTCCTGTCAACTATCCAGGGCTTGTTTTAGCTCAATCTAAGATCATCATGTAACCTGTCTTTCAAAGGCTTTTTGTTTTGGGTCAAGATAATCATGTAACCCAGTGGTTCCCAACCAGGGGTACTAGGACCCCTGGGGATACTTGGCCTATCCACAGGGGCTACTTGAGAAGACTCATGTGACCATAGGCCTACTGGTAAAATGCACTTGAGGGGGTACTTCAGGGGTACTCCAGGCAGAGCAAAATTCAGTTGGTGGTACAGTAACCGAAAAAGGTTGGGAACCACAGATGTAACCTACCTTTCAAAGGCTTTTTGTTTTGGGTCCTTGCAAGTGCAATCACACTTGAAGTGTGTCCCTGTGGGATGAAGTAGCATTTACCTGGTAATGATGTAGTATGAAGGGAAACTGAGAGGTAACTACTAGCATGGCCGTGGGAAGAATTTTTCTCCACTCCAACTGGAGTAATAAAGGCCTAGTGCACTAATTTGGTGGAATGATTTTATTTTTTAAATGATTTAATAAATTGTGATTCATCAGGGGGTGCTACAGCACCGTCAGCACCACTACATTCAAAGGCTAGGACTACTAGGCTTCCTTCACCGAACACACACCCTTTAGGGGAACAAAGTAGTTATTGTTTTAATGAATCCCAAAGAAAATAAGTCCTTATTAAGTAATTAATATGTAATAACCAATTGACCATGTAATTGTAAAGTAAATGTGTAAAATAAAGCTGAACTAAATGCCATGCTTTTGGGCAGAAGGGGACCTGTCAGTCAGCTCCACCAGCCTGACCACACCCATGTCCAGAGGGACCATACCCATGTCCAGAGGGACCACACCCATGTCCAGCTGCACCACACCCATGTCCAGAGGGACCATACCCATGTCCAGAGGGACCACACCCATGTCCAGCTGCACCACACCCATGTCCAGAGGGACCACACCCATGTCCAGAGGGACCACACCCATGTCCAGAGGGACCACACCCATGTCCAGAGGGACCACACCCATGTCCAGAGGGACCACACCCATGTCCAGAGGGACCACACCCATGTCCAGAGGGACCACACCCATGTCCAGAGGGACCACACCCATGTCCAGAGGGACCACACCCATGTCCAGAGGGACCACACCCATGTCCAGAGGGACCACACCCATGTCCAGAGGGACCACACCCATGTCCAGAGGGACCACACCCATGTCCAGAGATAGGTGAGTTACAGTACCCTCAAAATGCGTTCAGATAAGAATGATGTTATATCAGTGGGATAAATGGATGTACTTTCTTACTTCATAAAACACACACTTGACTACACACACACACACACACACACACACAGGCCGTAATATGTGTGAAGCCAAATCACACTGTCACAGGTTTTAAGAAATCCTTGAATGACTCACATGGAATCTCAATAATTCATAATAGAAGGTTTCATTTTTTTCCCATAAATGTGACTTGTGCATCATTTATGATTATTGCATTCATAAAGTAGCTCATCTTTAACCCCAATACATGCCGTGATAGACGGTATTATAAATAGCACACAGCACAGTTTCCATTGCCTTACTAATGACAAGTGTTCCTGTATTGTAGCTCAACCTCTTCCTGTGAATTATAAACCTCCACAATCCACACACTCATTGATATATGATCCTTATATACACAGACAGAAGCGACAGAAGAATACCCAAACGTGCCTAGGCACAACATTCTCTTCCAAGTCGAGCTAAAAGAAAAGAAAGGCTGAGAAAACCAAGATGCGTTTTGGATCTCACGCTCGAGCTGTGTTTTGTCAGGGCACGCGCGCCCACACACACACGTTACACGCACAAAACCTGCAGTCACATTTCTGCCCAAGAATCTGCACCCGCCCCCGAATCCTTGCGCCCATTTCACCACTACAATCATATGTTTTATCCACGGTATAACAGCGCATATAAATGTAATGTATTTATTTATATATGTGATTATAACAGGGAACATCCCGTTCTTCATTCATTGCCCAGAGAGACTATCCTCGTGATTGAGCACCGACAGGGCGATTGGAAATGTTGACCGCTGGTCAGCTCAGCACCTTTTATAAGGCCGTTTGCTAACAATGAACGGCCCATATCTGGTTGACAACACCAGAAATAGCCAAATACACCGCGGACAATTGCACTAAATCGCAGCAACAATCACCCTGAAATCAGCCTCGCTATCACACCAAGGTGATATTTATCCTCTGTGTGTGTGAAGGAATGCTCGACGGACGCAGAGACTGTGTCGAGAAGAAGACAGTGATATTTTCTATTAAATAAAACAGTTAACGCACACAGATAATAAATAAATAATGATAGGAAATAATTAAATAAAACGATGAAAAGCGAGCTGCATGACGACTTCTCCTCAAAAACCTCCATTATCGAAGGGATTCGGGACAATCATGTCGATATGCCGGCTAGAGGGCCATAAACACCCCCGGATCCTGTCGCCCTAACCGGAGCTTTGTAGTCCCCCCGAACACCTGCTGGGTTTGGCTAGCTTAGCTTTAGATAACAGCACCACATCTGCTGGCTGCTACCGCTTACTCTGCCTCTGTGTGGTGAACACTACCCAAGCAGCCTGTCTCTGCCTCCTTTCCACTGCGTCCTCTGTACCCTGCTTGCTAGGAACGCCAGCACATTGTCACAGGCAGCACACAGGCAGTAGCCGAATCTATCTTACTGCATTCATTCTGCAGATGCATTGCCCACTTACTTTCGTAGCTGCTCCCTCATCGCTTGCCGTTTTAATCGCAGATCCAAGTGTAATTTAGAAAAGCCCCTAAACCGGCGGATTCCGAACCGTGATGGCAATCCTCGAACCGTCCTCTGTGGGAGAAAACGTCCGACTAGCCGTGTTCCGTTCCCGCAAGCAGATCACAGAGGCTGCCTTCTCCGCTGTGCTGGGCAGACTAGGCGGAGCTATGACTCCTGCTGTCTCCCTTCCCCCATGCTATTCAATAAGGACTGAGAAGCGAGGGGGTTTCTTCAGGGCACGCACTTTACATCAGAGTTTCTAAAGTAGATATTGTAGTCTACCAGAATGTTCTTTCATTTAACTGGGAAAGAAAACATCTCTCACCTCCCCAGATCTCTGAGTTCTCTGCTATTCCCATGTTACGTTATTATCCTTTCATTACTATGTTACTGATCGGTTAATCTTTCATTCTTATTTCCAGAACTAAGGCTCATCTACTGAGGTGTGTGTGTGTGTGTGTCCAGTATATTATTACATCTATGGCAAGACTTGACAATGTCTGTTTAGCATTATTCAACAACCAACTTGACAGAGTTTGAAGAATTAAAAAAGAATAACTTGCAAATGTTGTACAATCCAGAGATTTACCCACAAAGACTCACAGCTGTAGTCGCTGCCAACGGTGATTCTAACATGTATTGTCTCAGGGGTGTGAAAACATATGTAAATGAGATATTTCTGTATTTCATTTTCAATCAATTTGCTCAAATTTCTAAAAACATGTTTTCACTTTGTCATTACGGGGTATTGTGTGTAGATGGGTGAGCAATTTTTTTTTTTGAATTCAGACTATAACACAACAAAATGTGGAATAAATCAAGGGATATGAATACTTTCTGAAGGTACTGTGTGTGTGTGTGTGTGTGTGTGTGTGTGTGTGTGTGTGTGTGTGTGTGTGTGTGTGTGTGCGTGCGTGCGCACCTGCATGTGTGGTTTGTGTGTGTGTGTGCGTTCATGTGTGTATGTATGCACACATGCGTGTGTGTGTCACAATATCCTGCGCTGTGCTGTCACTCACTCATAGAGGGTCTGGGCCACGTCTTCTGGTGTTTTCTCTCTGTGTACAGAGAGGAACAGCTGTCACTCTTCTCTCGCCCTCTTTCTCAGCTTCTATCTCTTTCTCTCTCTCATATCCCTCTCTCTCATATCTCTCATATCTCTCATAACTCTCTCTCTCTCTCTCTCTCTCTCTCTCTCTCTCTCTCTCTCTCATATCTCTCTCTCTCATCTCTCTCTCATATCTCTCTCTCTCGTCTCTCTCTCTCATATCTCTCTCCCTCATCTCTCTCTCTCTCTCTCTCTCTCTCTCTCTCTCTCTCTCTCTCTCTCTCTCTCTCTCTCTCTCTCTCATATCTCTCTCTCTCTCTCTCTCTCTCGTCTCTCTCTCTCATATATCTATCTCTCTCTCATATCTCTCTCTCTATCTCTCTCCCTCATCGCTCTCTTTCTCTCTCCCTCATCTCTCTCTTTCTCTCTCTCTCTCGTCTCTCTCTCTCTCGTCTCTCTCTCTCGTCTCTCTCTCTCTCTCGTCTCTCTATCTCATATCTCTCTCTCTCTCTCTCTCTCTCTCTCTCTCTCTCTCTCTCTATCTCTCTCTCTCTCTCTCTCTCATACACACACACTTAATAAAAACCACTGCACCACTGCACTAACATGCTTTGTTGTTGTTAAGCACACAGTGTTAATAGATCAGATTACACTTTATCTGTTTAGGTCACACTTGGACGAGCGAGACACACACACACAGAGAACATAATCAGGAACTCAATGCCTTATCACTGCCACGACGCTGTACAACCTGTTACATACTGGGCCAAATCTGTTTATACTGCATAAGTACAAATGAGAAATAACTATCTCTGCCTCGCTTTCCAACCAAGACAAAAGCAAGCCTCAGATAGAAACATAGTCAGACACTCTACGAGGACAATGGAAGAAGACTTCCAAAATGCTTCTTTGTTGTTAAAATGTCTCCACTAAACCCAGAGTTATCCCAAATCACCTCATCTGTAGCAGTAGAGATACAGAGAACCGTATGTAGCAGAGATAAAGACGGAACTACTGATTAAAAATCTAATGATAAAGAAGGCTGTAAAGCCCAAACGTCTGGGTATGCTATCCCTGATGCAGTTAAATACATTCAAAACATAGAACATATTTTTGAGTACAGCTGTCACTTCTCTCTCTCTCTCTCTCTCTCTCTCTCTCTCTCTCTCTCTCTCTCTCTCTCTCTCTCTCTCTATGTTTGAGTGTGAACCCATTCCACCTCTATGTTTGTCTAAATACACAGGTTTTACGCTCCAGCCAAGCTTCTGTGAGAGAGCCATGCTTCTCTTTTGATTAGGACTAGGAATAGTACCATACAGGAACTACCAGACCGATACACCATGCTGATCGACCAATAGTACTTCTTCTCTTAGATGGCCCACACCACTAACAGTCTGCTAGATAGTGACTAGGTGGAATGGAGAATGACAGAGTTAACAAAGTTAACCCTTGAGTTATTGATTCAAGAACATCAACACCAACCATGATGACCTCATTGGTCTAGCTTCCTAGAAAAACTGTTGACCAATAAGTTCACAGCGTTCTGATAGGGGACACTATCATAGAAATCTGTCTTTTTCTGGGGATGATCTTAAAAGAACAGGACCGCATGCAAATAACTTGGTAAAGTTATTGGGGAAGTTATTGGTGAAGTTATTGGTGAAGTTATTGGGGAAGTTATTGGGGAAGTTATTGGTGAAGTTATTGGTGAATTTAAGTTGCAGACACTACTATTGTTACTAGGCTGTGTTACTCTCAGCAGACAAACAGCAGTAAACCTACAGCTAGACACAAAGTACTCACTTGATGTAGTAGGGCACGTTATTGGGTGAGACTGCCTGCTCAAATGGACCTTGAACAGAACCTGTAGACAGTGACATGATTAGAAGAGTCAGGGATGACATGGATAAAGCATTCCCAGAGGATTTCTGTTTCAACATATGTACAGCCAGACATATGGCATGGTTCTGTTGACTTCACTGTATATATTATGTCAATATTTACTAAGGCATCATGTATGTATTTACAGAATCAAGACAGTAATCTTCTGACTCCATATCCCAGCCCTGGGGACTAATGTGTTACTGGCAGACTGGACTACAACGTTATCTAGCTGTGGTGTGTCTTTTTGACCTGGTCTTAATGTTGCAGTAGAGTTTGTGTGTGTGTGTGTGTGTGTGTGTGTGTGTGTGTGTGTGTGTGTGTGTGTGTGTGTGCGTGCGTGCGTGTGTGAGTTGAGACAGACAAAAACTCACCCTGCAGAGAGCCAAAGTCCCTCTGAGCATCTGTCAGCTGCTTCAGATGGTCTTTGATGGAGATCTGAGAAGAGAGGAGCCAGAGAGAGAGAGAGGAGGAGCCAGAGAGAGAGAGGAGAAGCCAGAGAGAGAGAGAGAGAGGAGGAGCCAGAGAGAGAGAGGAGGAGCCAGAGAGAGAGAGGAGAAGCCAGAGAGAGAGAGGAGGAGCCAGAGAGAGAGAGAGAGGAGGAGCCAGAGAGAGAGAGGAGGAGCCAGATAGAGAGAGGAGGAGCCAGAGAGAGAGAGGAGGGGCCAGAGAGAGAGAGAGGAGGGGCCAGAGAGAGGAGAGAAAAAAAGGAGAGAGATGGGAGAGGAGGAAGAGATTGGGGAGTAAAAGAGTGTATCATTATCGCACAGGGAACAGGGAACAAGAACAGGTATAATCAGACAGGAGAAAAAACAGAGCTGGGTAGAGGAGAGAGATATGAGAGAGGGAGAGGTAGAGACAGGAGGAAAAACAGAGCTGGGTAGAGGAGAGAGATATGAGAGAGGGAGAGGTAGAGACAGGAGGAAAAACAGAGCTGGGTAGAGGAGAGAGATATGGGAGAGGGAGAGGCAGAGACAGGAGGAAAAACAGAGCTGGGTAGAGGAGAGAGATATGAGAGGGAGAGGTAGAGACAGGAGGAAAAACAGAGCTGGGTAGAGGAGAGAGATATGGGAGAGGGAGAGGTAGAGACAGGAGGAAAAACAGAGCTGGGTAGAGGAGAGAGATATGAGAGGGAGAGTTAGAGACAGGAGGAAAAACAGAGCTGGGTAGAGGAGAGAGATATGAGAGAGGGAGAGGTAGAGACAGGAGGAAAAACAGAGCTGGGTAGAGGAGAGAGATATGAGAGAGGGAGAGGTAGAGACAGGAGGAAAAACAGAGCTGGGTAGAGGAGAGAGATATGAGAGAGGGAGAGGTAGAGACAGGAGGAAAAACAGAGCTGGGTAGAGGAGAGAGATATGAGAGAGGGAGAGGTAGAGACAGGAGGAAAAACAGAGCTGGGTAGAGGAGAGAGATATGAGAGAGGGAGAGGCAGAGAGAGGACAGACAGAGACACAGTACACTACACTGCTATCTAGAACCTAAAAGGGTTCTTCGGCTGTCCCCATAGGAGAGCCCTTTAAATAGCCTTTTTTGGTTGCAGGTAGAACCCTTTATACATGGAACCCAAAAGTGTTCTACCTGGAACCAAAAAGGGTTATCCTATGGGGACAGCCGAAGAACCCCTTTGGAACCCTTTTTTCAGAGTGTACAGTGCATGATCAAAGCTGTCCAGAGAGAGAGAGGACTGAGACACAGTAGAGTACAGTACATGATCAAAGCTGTTCAGAGAGAGGACAGAGATCAAAGCTGCATGGTATAATGTCATATTGTGGTCATGGAGAAGCCAAGCAGTGGCGGTGACTGACTGTGACTAAGCATGTCTGTTATCTAAGAGCAGAGCACTCTACTGGGCTTCAGCTATGGTTCAGCTAAGGCTGGCTATAATGTACTCTGCTCTCTGCACAGACCACCCTGACCGTGTCTATGGATGAGATGGGGAGGCTCACCAAATTGATCCTATCCCAAAGAAATATGACATGTTTGATCCCATAGGCAATATTGGTGTGTGTGTGTTTATAACAGTGTTGTACTGGGTACACATTCACGCATATGTGTGGTGGTAAAGCGCATTATGGTATGAGGCAAGTGATGTGCATGTGTGTGTGTGTGTGTGTGATGGTGTGAGATGGACTGTGGTAACCTGTGAGATGTTTGGACCAATAGAAGTACAGGCATAGCAGTGGTCTAATGGAGTCTAATGGAGGAGTGATATCTGATGACGAGTCCTACTGTAAACGAACCATTACCTGAGATACATCCCCCAACTCATCCACCGCCATTCCACCCCCTGAGTTTTTACACGTTCCCATGGAAACCTGGTGATGATGGGGGGTCAAAATAGTTTGAGATCGTTTTGCAGCAGTAATTATGAATGGTATCTGTACCGCAGCGCCCAGCCCAATCAACCCCCTTCTTTCAGACACTTGATCTGTGTTTGTGTGTGTGACCCTTTCAGGACGTAAAGAGGGGGCAGTTAGGTAAACAGGCCTGTTGTCCTCAGCAACAAAGTGGGACAAACTAACGGCGTTGTTGCTATGGTGTCAGTGAGGTCCCAGTCACCTCAACATCCTTCAGTAGACATGATGGGTGTCAGCAGGAACAGCTGGCGCGTGTGTGTGTGTGTGTGTGTGTGTGTGTGTGTGTGTGTGTGTGTGTGTGTGTGTGTGTGTGTGTGTGTGTTCGTACGTGCGCGAGTGCGTGCGTGCCAAGTGTGTGTGTGTGAGACGCTGTGTAGGAGTTGCCATATGGTCCTGTCTCCAGGTGTCCATCTCCTTCACACTCCTCTTTATCTCTCCTCTGTTCTCTCCATCTCCCCCTCTTCTACTTTCATCTCAGCTGTCTGTATGTCATCAACTTCACAGAGGGGTCTCAGGGAGAGAGAGAAAGAGGGAGAGAAGGAGAGAGGGAGGGAGGGAGAGAGAGAGGGAGAGACAGGAAAGGAGAGAGGGGTCTCAGGAAGGGAGGCAGGGAGAGGTCTCAGGGAGGGAGAGAGGGGTCTCAGGAAGGGAGGCAGGGAGAGAGGGGTCTCAGGGAGGGAGGCAGGGAGAGGTCTCAGGGAGGGAGAGAGGGGTCTCAGGAAGGGAGGCAGGGAGAGAGGGGTCTCAGGGAGGGAGAGAGGGGTCTCAGGGAGGGAGGGAGGGGTCTCAGGGAGGGAGGCAGGGAGAGAGGGGTCTCAGGGAGGGAGGCAGGGAGAGAGGGGTCTCAGGGAGGGAGGCAGGGAGAGAGGGGTCTCAGGGAGGGAGGCAGGGAGAGAGGGGTCTCAGGGAGGGAGGCAGGGAGAGAGGGGTCTCAGGGAGGGAGGCATGGAGAGAGGGGTCTCAGGGAGGGAGGCAGGGAGAGAGGGGTCTCAGGGAGGGAGGCAGGGAGAGAGGGGTCTCAGGGAGGGAGGCAGGGAGAGAGGGGTCTCAGGGAGGGAGGCAGGGAGAGAGGGGTCTCAGGGAGGGAGGCAGGGAGAGAGGGGTCTCAGGGAGGGAGGCAGGGAGAGAGGGGTCTCATGGAGGGAGGAAGGGCATCAGTCAGGATCCTTATTGGGTGTGGTAACAATAACAGCACACAGGACAACCTGACCTCACTGGCTCTGTATTAGACTCAGGACAACCTGACCTCACTGGCTCTGTATTAGACTCAGGACAACCTGACCTCACTGGCTCTGTATTAGACTCAGGACAACCTGACCTCACTGGCTCTGTATTAGACTCAGGACAACCTGACCACTGGCTCTGTATTAGACTCAGGACAACCTGACCTCACTGGCTCTGCATTAGACTCAGGACAACCTGACCTCACTGGCTCTGTATTAGACTCAGGACAACCTGACCTCACTGGCTCTGTATTAGACTCAGGACAACCTGACCTCACTGGCTCTGTATTAGACTCAGGACAACCTGACCACTGGCTCTGTATTAGACTCAGGACAACCTGACCTCACTGGCTCTGTATTAGACTCAGGACAACCTGACCTCTGGCTCTGTATTAGACTCAGGACAACCTGACCACTGGCTCTGTATTAGACTCAGGACAACCTGACCACTGGCTCTGTATTAGACTCAGGACAACCTGATCTCACTGGCTCTGTATTAGACTCAGGACAACCTGACCTCACTGGCTCTGTATTAGACTCAGGACAACCTGACCACTGGCTCTGTATTAGACTCAGGACAACCTGACCACTGGCTCTGTATTAGACTCAGGACAACCTGACCTCACTGGCTCTGTATTAGACTCAGGACAACCTGACCACTGGCTCTGTATTAGACTCAGGACAACCTGACCACTGGCTCTGTATTAGACTCAGGACAACCTGACCACTGGCTCTGTATTAGACTCAGGACAACCTGACCTCTGGCTCTGTATTAGACTCAGGACAACCTGACGATGGGACAGATGCTCCTGGAGGTAACATTTTTAATGAGGTCACAAAGTACATTTATTCAATATCAAGCATGAAGCTTGGGAACTCAGTCAGGGGTGCTCAATCAGTGTCTTCATAAAGAATTGTGTGTCTGTTTGTGTGTGTGTGTGTGTGTGTGTGTGTGTGTGTGTGTGTGTGTGTGTGTGTGTGTGTGTGTGTGTGTGTGTGTGTGTGTGTGTGTGTACCTGTAGCATCCTCCAGCGTGTGTTGAGGTCCTCCAGTCTGTCCAGGTTGGGTTGTGAGAGGACGAGGTCCGGAGGGCCGAAGGTAGAGGCCAGGTTGTTGACGTGGCTCACATCGTTTTTGATAGGAGCTATCTCCGCCTGGAACGCCTGCAGTGAAGAACACACACATACACACACAGGCAAACACGCTCACACACACATTGAAGATGGAGCCACGGACCAATTACTGTACCTTCATTCACTAACTAGAGAACACACACTGTACCCCTTATCAGCTAGAGAGAGATGTGTACATCTGACCTCAGGAAGACTAGCGGTCACTAAGGCATCAGCTAGAGAGAGATGTGTACATCTGACCTCAGGAAGACTAGAGGTCACTAAGGCATCAGCTAGAGAGAGATGTGTACATCTGACCTCAGGAAGACTAGAGGTCACTAAGGCATCAGCTAGAGAGAGATGTGTACATCTGACCTCAGGAAGACTAGCGGTCACTAAGGGATACTTTGGGATTTTGGCAATGAGGCCCTTTATCTACTTTGCCAGAGTCAGATGCGTCTCTGCGTGCGGTTTGAAGGAAGTTGCTAAGTAGCGCTAGCGCAATTGCTAACTGGCTTTAGCGCAATGACTGGAAGTCTATGGGTATCTGCTTGCATGCTAGCAGATACCCATAGACTTCCAGTCATTGTGCTAATGCTAGTAAGCATTGGTTCGCGAAACTACCTCTAACTTCCTGGGGAAGTAGATAAAGGGCCTCATTGCCAAAATCCCAAAGTATTCCTTTAAGGCATCAGCTAATGGGGATCCAAATGAAGAATAAAGAATACAAAAATGTCTATCCTATCTCACCTTGACTCTCTCTATCTGTTAAGGTTGGGCGTGTGTGTGTGTGTGTATATATTATCTACAGTATGTGTGTCTCTCTCTCTCTCTCTCTCTCACCTTGACCCTGTGGATGTGTTCAGGTAGTGAGTCTATGAGCAGGTCTCCAACAGGCTCCCAGGCCTCCTTCACCATCTCAGCCTGGCTCAGCCTCAGCTCCAGCTGGTCCTGGGCCTTGTGAAGCTCCAACAGCCTATCCAGAGCCAGCTCCAGCCTCTTCTGCCAATCAGCAGCCTCCTCGTTAAGCCCCTCCCACCCTGACGCCACATCCTCCGCCTCCTTTCGCAGGACACGCCCCACGTTCTGGGCGCGCTCCTCTGGACTGATGTCTGACAGGACAGAAAGAAACAGAGCATTGTTTGATCATTTTTGTGTCCCCTCAGGGAATGATCAAGCTTCATTGAATTGAAGGAGTTATCAGATCGTATAAGGACCTGACACAACAATCCTAATTTATACTAAGCTCATAAAATACTTAGAAGATTGAAATTCAAACTCTGGGTTTTTACTCTTTGAAAGTTATTTGTTACTTTATTGTCTTGATCAGCCCTAAATCCTTTCCAACTTCATCACATAAAGGCTAAAAACATGACTTAGATCATAGGGTTCATGGTTATTAAAACAATAATCCCACACCTGAGGAAAACACATTGGAGCCCATTGAATTGAATGAGCAGCTAGAGTTGAATAGTTTCCCTCACTACGGGTTGCCAGGCAGTTGCTATGGTAAAGAGGTCACACTCAGCGTGTTAGGGAACAAACAGGAGCTGGCTGTTTAGTAAGGAACACAAGTGAAACTGCGGGGCATGGTGCCTTCTCATTTCTACACCTTTTATTGGAAAATGCAGATCTTAGACCTCCAAAATCTAAACGTTGGGAGTAGTGGGATAAAACTCCTTGGCTTAGTGTTTCTCTGTTTTATAAACAGAACCCCATGAGCCGATTATAGAGCCTGAACTGGCTGTCAAGTCAGCTGATGTTATGAACTTAGTCATAATCAGATGATGGATAGTACAGTTCTGCACACTCAGGGAAACATGTCAGTCAGCTGAGATACAGGGCTGGGAAAAAGGATTTGCCCCCTTTCTGATTTTCCCTACCTTTGCATATTTTCGATACTGAATGTTATCAGATCTTCAACCAAAACCTAATATTAGATAAAGGGAACCTGAGTTTACAAGTAACAAAAAACACCCAATTCCCATGTGTGAAAAAGTAATTGCCCCTTTACACTCAATAACTGGTTGTGCCACCTTTAGCTGCTATGACTCCAACCAAACGCTTCTTGTAGTTGTTGATCAGTCTCTCACAACGCTGTGGAGGAATTTTGGCCCACTCTTACATGCAGAACCGCTTTAACTCAGCGACATTTGTGGGTTTTCAAGCATGAATGGCTCATTTCAAGTCCTGCCACAACACCTCAATTGGGATTAGGTCTGGACTTTGACTAGGTCATCCCAAAACTTCAAATTTGTTGCTTTTTATACATTTTCATGTAAACCTGATTGTGTGTTTTGGATCATTGTCTTGCTGCATGACCCAGATGCGCTTCAGCTCACAGACGGATGGCATGACATTCTCCTGTAGAATTCTCTGATACAGAGCAGAATTCATGGTTCCTTCTATTAAGGCAAGTTGTCCAGGTCCTGAGGCAGCAAAGCATCCCAATAGCAACGTGAGAGACTGATCAACAACTACAGCAAGTGTTTGGTTGGAGTCATTGCAGCTAAAGGTGGCACAACCAGTTATTGAATGTAAGGGGGCAATTACTTTTTCATAAAGGGGCATTGGGTGTTGCATAACTTTGTTTATGAAATAAATGAAATAAGTATGTACAGTGAGGGAAAAAAGTATTTGATCCCCTGCTGATTTTGTACGTTTGCCCACTGACAAAGACATGATCAGTCTATAATTTTAATGGTAGGTTTATTAGAACAGTGAGAGACAGAATAACAAAAAATAAATCCAGAAAAATGCATGTCAAAAATGTTATAAATTGATTTGCATTTTAATGAGGGAAATTAGTATTTGACCCCTCTGCAAAACATGACTTAGTACTTGGTGGCAAAACCCTTGTTGGCAATCACAGAGGTCAGACGTTTCTTGTAGTTGGCCACCAGGTTTGCACACGGATTTTGTTCCACTCCTCTTTGCAGATCTTCTCCAAGTCATTAAGGTTTCAAGGCTGACGTTTGGCAACTCGAACCTTCAGCTCCCTCCACAGATTTTCTATGGGATTAAGGTCTGGAGACTGGCTAGGCCACTCCAGGACCTTAATGTGCTTCTTCTTGAGCCACTCCTTTGTTGCGTTGGCCGTGTGTTTTGGGTCATTGTCATGCTGGAATACCCATCCACGACCCATTTTCAATGCCCTGGCTGAGGGAAGGAGGTTCTCACCCAAGATTTGACGGTACATGGCCCCGTCCATCGTCCCTTTGATGCGGTGAAGTTGTCCTGTCCCCTTAGCAGAAAAACACCCCCAAAGCATAATGTTTCCACCTCCATGTTTCACGGTGGGGATGGTGTTCTTGGGGTCATAGGCAGCATTCCTCCTCCTCCAAACAAGGCGAGTTGAATTGATGCCAAAGAGCTCGATTTTGGTCTCATCTGACCACAACACTTTCACCCAGTTCTCCTCTGAATCATTCAGATGTTCATTGGCAAACTTCAGACGGCCCTGTATATGTGCTTTCTTGAGCAGGGGGACCTTGCGGGCGCTGCAGGATTTCAGTCCTTCACGGCGTAGTGTGTTACCAATTGTTTTCTTGGTGACTATGGTCCCAGCTGCCTTGAGATCATTGACAAGATCCTCCCGTGTAGTTCTGGGCTGATTCCTCACCGTTCTCATGACCATTGCAACTCCACGAGGTGAGATCTTGCATGGAGCCCCAGGCCAAGGGAGATTGACAGTTCTTTTGTGTTTCTTCCATTTGCAAATAATCGCACCAACTGTTGTCACCTTCTCACCAAGCTGCTTGGCGATGGTCTTGTAGCCCATTCCAGCCATGTGTAGGTCTACAATCTTGTACCTGACATCCTTGGAGAGCTCTTTGGTCTTGGCCATGGTGGAGAGTTTGGAATCTGATTGATTGATTGCTTCTGTGGACAGGTGTCTTTTATACAGGTAACAAGCTGAGATTAGTGTGATAAGAGTGTGCTCCAAATCTCAGCTCGTTACCTGTATAAAAGACACCTAGGAGCCAGAAATGTTTCTGATTGAGAGGGGGTCAAATACTTATTTCCCTCATTAAAATGCAAATCAATTTATAACATTTTTGACGTGTTTTTCTGGATTTTTTTGTTGTTATTCTGTCTCTCACTGTTCAAATAAACCTACCATTCAAATTATAGACTGATCATTTCTTTGTCAGTGGGCAAACGTACAAAATCAGCAGGGGATCAAATACTTTTTTCCCTCACTGTAATTGTTGTGTTATTTGTTCACTCAGGTTCCCTTTATCTAATATTAGGTTTTGGTTGAAGATCTGATAACATTCAGTATCAAAAATATGCAAAAGTGGAGAAAATTAGAAAGGGTGCAAATCCTTTTTTCACGGCACTGTATGTTGTCAGTTACATGAGCGGACGCACGTGGATTATATGTGGGTAAAAATGAGTGTTGGTGTCCATGAGTATGAGGAGTGTATCTGTTTGTGTATACCAGTGTGTAACCTTGTCTTAGACTCGTGTTAAGTCCATTAATGAATACCTAGGCTTTAGTTCAGCGGGCTAACAGTGTGTCCTACTCACCTCTTTGGTCAGGCTGTGGATCCCTCTCAGCAGGCAGTTCAGACAGGAAGATCTGGACCTGGTCCAGAGCGCCGTTAACCACCGGGCCCTTGGCCCTCAGATCTCTCCTGAAGCTCTGTAACACACACACAAATCAAATCAAATGTTATTTGTCACATGTTTGGTAAACAACAGTAGACTAACAGTGAAATGCTGACTTACTGGTCCTTTTCCAACAATGCAGAGTTAAAGATAAGATCAAATGTGGGTGCATGTTATGTGTGTGTGGGCGTATGTAGTGTGTGTGTGTGTGAGTGTGTGGGTAGAGTCCAGTGTGTGTGCATAGAGTCAGTGCAGGAGAGTTAGTGCAAAAAAAGTGTATGTTTGTGTTGGTGTGTGTATGTGTGTGTGAGTGTGTGGGTAGAGTCCAGTGTGTCTGTATAGAGTCAGTGCAGGAGAGTTAGTGTAAAAACACACGCACCTACACACTGTGTGAAGCACAGGCTCCATGACAACACCAGCATCAGAACAACACATGAAAGGAATCCCAGTCAACAAGATTATATCACTACAACATCCACTATAATTGGACTGACCACATACATAGCAGACCTGGCTGCAGACAAGATGAACTTCTCATTCATTCTTTACATTCAGTTCTTAATGATGTTGAGAATACTGTCATCAGTTCTTAATGATGTTGCAGAATACTGTCATCAGTTCTTAATGATGTTGCAGAATACTGTCATCAGTTCTTAATGATGTTGCGGAGTACTGTCATCAGTTCTTAATGATGTTGCAGAGTACGGGCGGCAGGTAGCTTAGTGGTTAAGAGCGTTGTGCCAGTAACCGAAAGGTCGCTGGTTCTAATCCCCGAGCCGACTAGGTGGAAAATCTGTCGATGTACCCTTGAGCAAGGCACTTAACCCTCATGTAAGTCGCTCTGGATAAGAGCGTCTGCTAAATGACTAAAATGTAATGTAAATGTACTGTCATCAGTTCTTAATGATGTTGCATGGTACTGTCATCAGTTCTTAATGATGTTGCAGAGTACTGTCATCAGTTCTTAATGATGTTGCAGAGTACTGTCATCAGTTCTTAATGATATTGCAGAGTACTGCCATCAGTTCTTAATGATGTTGCAGGGTACTGTCATCAGTTCTTAATGATGTTGCAGGGTACTGTCATCAGTTCTTAATGATGTTGCAGGGTACTGTCATCAGTTCTTAATGATGTTGCATGATGTCCTCATTAGGAGTATGATGATACATTACAAAAACATTCCAATATTGTGTAGTCCTAACATCTGCATAATGCAGTGTGGCTCATCTGCTCACTGAACAACTTATGCCGTTATAAATCAGATATTATGATTTCTGACGCATCAATTAGTCTATCAACCAACCAACTAGTGGATCACACACCCAACCAACCAGCTAACCACCCAACCAACCAGCTAACCACCCAACCAACCAGCTAACCACCCAGCCAGCCAGTCTTCCTCTCTCACCCTGTGTGTGTCCAGCTGTTGTTGCACAGCGGGGATGTCGCCCCCTACAGGGGGTTCCTGCTCCAGCAGGTCAGTCTTCATGTGCAGCCAGGCTATCAGCTCCTGGAGGGTCATGTGTATCCGCTTCCATGGAGCCATCTCCCCTTCCAGGTGGGATCTACAACATACACATAGAAATGAAGCATAGATATAAGACTGGATCATAGATATTACTATCTAAACTGGACTGGATCATAGATATTACTATCTAAACTGGACTGGATCATAGATATTACTATCTAAACTGGACTGGATCATAGATATTACTATCTAAACTGGACTGGATCATAGATATTACTATCTAAACTGGACTGGATCATAGATTTTACAATCTAAACTGGACTGGATCATAGATATTACTATCTAAACTGGACTGGATCATAGATATTACTATCTAAACTGGACTGGATCATATATTTTACTATCTAAACTGGACTGGATCATATATATTACTATCTAAACTGGACTGGATCATATATTTTACTATCTAAACTGGACTGGATCATATATTTTACTATCTAAACTGGACTGGATCATAGATTGTACTATCTAAACTGGACTGGATCATAGATATTACTATCTAAACTGGACTGGATCATAGATTTTACTATCTAAACTGGACTGGATCATAGATTTTACTATCTAAACTGGACTGGATCATAGATTTTACTATCAAAACTGGACTGGATCATAGATATTATGATCTAAACTGGACTGTTGACCAGGGATGACCAACCCTTCCTCCTGGTGAAGAGAGCCCCTGTAGGCGTTTGCTCCAACCCTACTCAGTCTAACACACATGATTGTAGTAATTAGATGCTCAATCCGGACCTTGATTATCTGAATCAGGTGTGTAACAACAGGGATGGAGCAAAAACCTGCACCCCTTTGTCCCCATGCATGAGAAAGGGGCTGGCCTGGTGTCTACCTCATACTCATGGTTTTGCTGCGGAGCTCGTCCCAGCGCTGGCCCATGTTGTCCAGTCGTCTCTGTAAGGGGGTGGCATCGTCTGAGCCGGTCAGAGAGGTCAGGATACGCTGACCATTCTCATCCAGAGAGTGGTACAGCTCTGTGTGGCCATCTATCTCCCCCTGAAGGTCCTACACTCACTCACACATGCGCACACACCCAGCATGCACACACACACACACACACACACACACACACACACACACACACACAGACACACACACAGACACACACACACACGTCCAACCTTTAGTTGATATCTAAATAATTTGAATGTTCTGTGGTACATGCCTCTCTCTGAATGAATTCAATGCATTTTGACCAATAGTTCATGTATTATTAGTCATATTAAAGCTTAGGAACCATTAGATTCATATCTACATATTATAATAATGATGGATATGTCCTCCTATAGAAGGAACCATTAGATTCATATCTACATATTATAATAATGATGGACATGTCCTCCTATAGAAGGAACCATTAGATGACTACATATTATAATAATGATGGATATGTCCTCCTATAGAAGACAAACAGAGCAGCCATATTCTCAGCCTAATGTTCTAGAATGATCCTAATGAATCCATTCCTCTTTCTCATTAGTATCATCAATGTGCTGCAGGTAAAAGAGACGGGTTTTACAGGTATTACCTGAGTACATTCTCCCCTAGCTGGGTACATACATATTATGATGGTGAATGTCCAACCAAAGCTTCCCACCTCACCATACACTCTTAGAAAAAATGGTGCTGGGGAATCCTGAGTGGCGCAGCGGTCTAAGGCACTGCAGTGCTTGAGGCGTCACTACAGATACGGGTTCGATCCCGGGCTGTGTCGCAGCCGGCTGCGACCGGGACACCCATGAGGTGACGCACAATTGGCCCAGCGTCCGGGTTAGGGGAGGGTTTGGCCGGCCGGGATGTCCTTGTCCCATCGCACTCTAGCGACTCCTGTGGCGGGCCGGGCGCATGCACGCTGACACGGTCGCCAGTTGTGCGATGTTTCCTCCGACACATTGGTGCGGCTGGCTTCCGGGTTAAGCAAGCAGTGTGTCAAGAAGCAGGAGTGCGGCTTGGCAGGGTCGTGTTTCGGAGGACGCTTGGCTCTCGACCTTCGCATCTCCCGAGTCCGTACGGGAGTTGCAGCGATGGGACAAGACTGTAACTACCAATCGGAAATAACGAAATTGGGGAGAAAAAGGGGTAAAAATAAATAAATAATAATAATAATGTGCTATCTAGAACCTAAAAGGTTATTCGGCTGTACCCTTTCCACAGAGGGTTCTACATGGAACCAAAAAGGGTTCTACATGGAACCCAAAATGGTTCTACCTGTAAACAAAAAGGGTTCTCCTATGGGGACACCTGAAGAACCCTTTTGGAACCTTTTTTGTAAGAGTGTACTCTCAATCTAATGTTCTATAATGATCATAATTAGTCCATTCCTTTTTCCTGACTGTCATCCTCAGATGCTACAGGTCTAAGAGTAATGAGGTTTGATCGAAGAGACGGCAGAATGACATCACAGAATAGAACACTACATAACAACCATTCATCGAATCTCCTTAGCACCCCCATGTGCCTCGTTGACTTAATGCACGTACCAAAACAACACAACACGTTTCCTCAAAAGGAAAACATAAAGTTATTTGAATTTAAATGTAATTGACTGTAAATATACACTGAGTGTACAAAACATTAAGAACAGCCTCAATTCGTCGGGACATGGACTCTACAAGGTGTCAAAAGTCTTCCACAGAGATGCTGGCCCAGGTTGACTCCTATGCTTCCCACAGTTGTGTCAAGTTGGCTGGATGTCCTTTGGTTGGTGGACCATTCTTGATACACATGGGAAACTGTTGAGCGTGAAAAACCGAGCAGCGTTGCAGTTGCAGTTCTTGACTCAAAACGGTGCACCTGGCACCTACTACCATACCCCGTTCAAAGGCACTTAAATATTTTTTCTTGCCCATTTACCCTCTGAATGGCATACATACATAATCCATGTCTCAATTGTCTCAAGGCTTAAAAATCCTTCTTTAACCTGTCTCCTCCCCTTCATCTACACTGACTGACATCAATAAGGGATCATAGATTTCAACTGGATTTACCTGGTCAGTCTGTGTCATGGAAAGAGCAGGTGTTCTTAATGTTTTGTCCACTCAGTATACAGCAACAACAAAGCCTACTGTATTGAATGGAACATTTCTGACCATGGTTCATTCAAGTGAGCACTACGTCTGAAGTAACTGTCTTTCTCCAACTGTGAGACAGACTAACAGTACAAGACAGAATAATACATAGACACATTCAGTAGTGGACAGAAAATCCTTCCCAGTGACCAGTAAGTTGTGATCTCTAACCTGTACATGGTAGGTTTTCCTGCGCAGCATATTATCCACTCAAGGCAACGCTTCACACAACTAAGAAAACATGTCTTCTGTCGCCAAACCCATTCCAGCGTATATGCTTTCTGTATTTGTCTGTGAGCTACAAAGTGCCCTATGCCTCTGTGAGTGTGTGAGTGTCTGCTCGTGTATATGTGTGTGGAAGAGGGAGAGACCCAATAGAATGAGGTTCAGAAGGCTGGTTGATGTCCGACACACAGCGACTGTTGTTCACTGGGGGAGAGAGCGGAGAAAGTGGGCGACAACTGCTGCACAGAGGGTCAGAAATGTTCCCTCTCCCAAACTCAGAACAGACCTTTCTCTTCACAACCCACAATACAGTGTGAGTGGGGGGGGGGGGGGGATCCTGTCTTTGTCCGCTCCTTGGAGTCTGGACCGTGTCTCATCCCCCTACATTCCCGTCATACCAGCCGGGTATTGAGGGGCAGACAGAGCAGACAGGGGAAGGTACTGAGGACAAGAGACTGGGTCAGACTGCTGGCCGCTTTCTAGGACACAGCATGCATATACTGTCCTGACACAGTGTGATGGGTCTCACACCTCCCCCACCCTGAGACAGTTCACACTAATGCCACTCAAGCTGAGCTGACTGAACTGAACTGTAAGATGTCTCAACAATTTGACTCTGTTGAATTGACTCTGTGAACTGACTCTCAACTAAGTCTATGAACTGATTCTGAACTGACTCTAAGAGATGATTCTATGAGATGACTCTATGAACGGACTCTGAATTGACTCTACAGTATGAACTGAGTGTGAGTACCTGGAACTGCCCCAGCAGGTGTCTAACTCTACAGTATGAACTGAGTGTGAGTACCCGGAACTGCCCCAGCAGGTGTCTGACTCTGCAGTATGAACTGAGTGTGTGTGAGTACCTGGAACTGCCCCAGCAGGTGTCTAACTCTGCAGTATGAACTGAGTGTGTGTGAGTACCTGGAACTGCCCCAGCAGGTGTCTAACTGTACAGTATGAACTGAGTGTGAGTACCTGGAACTGCCCCAGCAGGTGTCGTACAGCCTCGGGGTCTTCCAGCAGCCTCTCCTTGTGTGATGCGTCCAGCAGGACGTTACAGGTGGTCTCTGCCTCCGTCAGCCAGTTAAGGAACTTCTGCAGATCCAGGTAAAACTGCTGCAGCAGCCTCAGAGCAGCTGACAGAGCCGCCTCACGGTCCCCAACACTACACACAGAAGAGAAACGGGTACACAGAAACTGTTGGTAGCAACGCTACACACACACACAGGTCACAAGTTCAGAGGGCAAACTGGGGTCATACATCAGTGTTATGATGTGGCCTGTCAGGTGAAATTTAGTAGAACTAACAGTGAGTTGACATGAGGGTCAATGTGTGTGCGTGCATTCAGATGTACAATGCATTGTGTGTGTGTTCAGGTATACTGAGAGACAGCATGCTGAAGTGCTTTCAGGAGCATGTGGGACTGATGCAGACTGACTGACTGACTGGTTGACTAACTGGTTGACTGACTAACTGAATGACTAATTGACTGACTGACTGGTTGACTGACTAACTGAATGACTAATTGACTGACTGACTGGTTGACTGACTAACTGAATGACTAATTGACTGACTGACTGGTTGACTGACTAACTGACTGACTGACAGACTGACAGACTGACTGAATAACTGACTAACTGACTGGTTGACAAACTGACTGACTGACTGACAGAATAACAGACTGACTAACCGTTTGTTGACGTGCTCCCAGGTAACGTTCATGGCGTCTGTCATCTGTGTGACCTTGTGTGTGTGGTCAGTGGTGTAAAGGGTTAACAGCTTCCCTGCCAGGTTATTGGTCACGTCCACCTGACCCTGCCACTGGTGCAGCTCCTTCACAAACAGCTGTTGAGACCACAGAAAACAATAATCAGCCATTTGATAACAGTTCTAGATAAAGACAGAACACCACCCTGACGTACAGTAACAACCCTTTAGTGGCCCAGAGGAAGCAGAGACAGATATCTTCTACAATATACGGCTCTGATTGGAAGTCATCTTACTAGAGGTTTTGTAGTAGCCTAGCAACAACACACCTGACTCAACAAATGAAGGTCCAGGATGGAAGAACATTAATATCAGTTGTTCTCTCTAACTAGACTAGAGGGAGTCATAACAACACAGGGACTGTAACATTATTCCTGGAAACGTTGCTGAGCAGAGTGCTATACTGCCCTTCCAAGCAAAAAGACAGTAACTGCTCATTTGGTCGAAAATGAGTTAATGTCATTTTTGCACCATTAAATACCTGCTTAATCATGTGGACAAGTATCCTGCCTATATTGTATTGAGGTGTGGAGAAAATGGGGGTCATGTTAGCAGTAATTGCATAAGGTTACAGTGAAACCAAGGTAGATAAAAGTTTCTCAGTTCCACGCTATGAGCAGTTCCTGTATTTTTGCTTGGCAGGGCAGCATAACAGGCCCTGTAGGATATGGTCATATTCAGCATTCCAGGCTGGGCCACTCTAGTCTCATTACTGTCTTGGCTGTTCTACTGTCCTGATGAGGAGTCCTCATCTAGTCCTTCTCAGAGAGACGCCTCACAGCTTTACACATAGTACCTTTCTGGAATCACCTCCACTCCGTGCTGCACATGCTCAAGTGGGTGTGTGTGTGTGTGTGTGTGTGTGTATGTGTGTGTGTGAGAGAGAGAGAGAGAGAGAGAGAGAGAGAGAGAGAGGTAGTGTGTGTGTGTGTATGTGTGTGTGTGAGAGAGAGAGAGAGAGAGAGAGAGAGAGAGAGAGAGAGAGAGTGAGAGAGAGAGAGAAAGAGAGAGAGAGAGAGAGGTAGTGTGTGTGTTTGTGTGTGTGTGTGTGTTTGTGTGTGTGTGTATGTGAGTGTGTGTGTGCGTATGTGTGCATGCGTGTGTGTGTGAGTGAGTGAGTGTGTGTGTGTGTATGTGTGTGTGTGAGTGTATGTGTGCGTATGTGTGCGTATGTGTGTATGTGAGTGTGTGTGTGCGAGCATGTGTGTGTAACCTTGAGGTCAGTGTTTTGCTTCTTCAGAGCATCCATGGTGTAGGAAATCTCCTGCCACGACTCCAGCTTGTCATTGGCTTGTTTGACGAGAGGTTCCACCTCCTTCCTGGCGTCCAACCAATCAGAGGAGTCCTGCAGCATGTTCTGTAGCTGTTGATGTCTATCAGCCAGTCTGCCCTGTGACTCCTCCCAGTGGGTCTGCAACCTGTCAACTACACACACACACACACACACACACACACACACACACACACACACACACACACACACACACACACACACACACACACACACACACACACACTGTTAGAGAGTAGAGTAGGTAGAGAATAGGATGTGTTTGAGATCAACTACACACTGCCTGATCTACAAATCACCCTGCCTCCAAAATAACTATTCATTATTATTAGTACATCAGTTTGTTTTCTCAGTCATCACCTGAATCAGTTCGTTTTCTCAGTCATCACCTGAATCAGTTCGTTTTCTCAGTCATCACCTGAATCAGTTAGTTTTCTCAGTCATCAGCTGAATCAGTTTGTTTTCTCAGTCATCACCTGAATCAGTTAGTTTTCTCAGTCATCACCTGAATCAGTTAGTTTTCTCAGTCATCAGCTGAATCAGTTTGTTTTCTCAGTCATCAACTGAATCAGTTCGTTTTCTCAGTCATCAACTGAATCAGTTCGTTTTCTCAGTCATCAGCTGAATCAGTTCGTTTTCTCAGTCATCAACTGAATCAGTTCGTTTTCTCAGTCATCAACTGAATCAGTTCATTTTCTCAGTCATCAGCTGAATCAGTTGGTTTTCTCAGTCATCAGCTGAATCAGTTAGTTTTCTCAGTCATCAGCTGAATCAGTTGGTTTTCTCAGTCATCAGCTGAGCTGAATCAATGTACCCTAGCACGGCCATCCTGATAGATAGTTTGTGGTCATTAATGTTGTCATTCATGAGTTTGTGTTTAGTAATAACAGTTTGTAGTCCCCTGTAGCTCAGTTGGTAGAGCATGGCGCTTACAACGCCAGGGTTGTGGGTTCGATTCCCACGGGGGACCAGTATGAAAATGTATGCACTCTGGATAAGAGCGTCTGCTAAATGACAAAAATGTAATTGATGACAGTTTGTAGTCAGATCATGGTCACTGTTGATAGTTTGTAGTCAGATCATGGTCACTGGCGATAGTTTGTAGTCAGATCATGGTCACTGGTGATAGTTTGTAGTCAGATCATGGTCACTGGTGATAGTTTGTAGTCAGATCATGGTCACTGTTGATAGTTTGTAGTCAGATCATGGTCACTGGCGATAGTTTGTAGTCAGATCATGGTCACTGGTGATAGTTTGTAGTCAGATCATGGTCACTGGCAATAGTTTGTGGTCCGTTTGTGATTAGTAAGTAATGGTTGTGGTTGGCGTACTGCGGTCGGTGATAGCAGCTCGTGTCTCCTGGTTGTTGGTCTTGTTCTTCAGGTTCTGGGCTGCAGTCATCTGACCCTCCAGCTGTGGGCGCCGCCGCTCCATGTCCCCCAGTTCTCCCTACAGAGAGCAAGAGAGAGACAGAACATTTCAATGAATATCTGGATGTCAAGTATTTAAAAGTATTTTACACATGTATTTGACCCAGGTCAGTGCCTGTATCCACAAAGCATCTCAGAGTAGTAGTGCTGATCTGGGATCAGGTCCCCCTGTTCATGTAATCTTATACATTATGATCTAAAAGGCCAAATTGATCCTAGATCAGCACTCCTACGCTGAGACTTTATGAATACAGGCCCGGGTCTCAGTGGCTAAATAGTGTCTCTCACACTCTGTGACACACTGGTTGACCCCTGACCTTGGTCTTGCCGATCATGTGGTTGATCTCGTCCAGGTCGGCCACGGTCACCCTCTGTGTCTGTACCATCTGATCCAGCAGGGATAGCCAATCAGAGAGCTCTGCCCAGGCCTTGTTGAACTGAGCCAGGGCTGGAGCGTCTCCCTGGAGGGTCTCAACTGGAGGGCAGCATAATACAATCAGTAGCCATACAGTCTCACACACACACACACACACACACACACACACACACACACACACACACACACACACACACACACACACACACACACACACACACACACACACACACACACACACACACACCCCCCCCCCCCCCCCCCATCTCCTTACTGGTGGTTTTCTGGATCCTCAGAGCGGCCAGCCTCTCTCTGTGTACTATCATCTGCCCCTGAATGGCCCTCCAATCATCACTCAGACTGTCGTAATTCTCCTTCTCTGGTTGGCTGGGAGGCGTGTCCTTGTACAGCTCCTGGCCCTTAGCCAACACCCCCTCCACCTCAGGCTTCTTGACCTGGACTTCATCTATGAGCTGAAACATCACAAACCAACCGTTAATCCCTGACAATCCAAAACAATGAAAATACTCTCAATCTCAATTCGTCTTTCAGCGATTCTTCCCATCTTCTCTCCTCCTTTTCCACCAAGCTGGAAGAGAAGTAGGTCTACGGTCCCTCACCATTGACCTTTTTCTACAATGTGTTTTGAGAAGGAGGCGTGGAGAAAGGATGCAAAGATTTAAGGAAAGATTCATTTAGATAGGCCTCGCACTCAGGTTCATGACCTTGGTCCCTATAGACATGGATGGATGGACAAATTGATTGATAGATGGATGGATGATTGATTGATAGTCTACCTTGGGTTCCAGGAGGCGTGGAGAAAGGATGCAAAGATTTAAGGAAAGATTCATTTAGATAGGCCTCGCACTCAGGTTCATGACCTTGGTCCCTATAGACATGGATGGATGGACAAATTGATTGATAGATGGATGGATGATTGATTGATAGTCTACCTTGGGTTCCACGTTGTCTGGGTCTTTCTCCAGGGTGGTCCTGGTGGTTGAGGTCCAGGAGGAGAGGTAAGTCAGCTGGTCCTGGAAGTGAGACAGCTCCTTCAGCAGGCTCTCAATCTGCTTCTGCTTCTCAGGCAGGTCTTTAGACACCTATAGGGAGGAGGGAGAGGAAGGACCCGAGTGTTTTCAATGGTAGGGAGGAGGAAAGCACATCCAGGAATATATAGTATTGAAGGAAAAGATTAACCTAATGTGAACCAGGATACATTCCACTCACACACACAGTTTAAAGGTCTCCTCCAGGGAGGAGGGAGAGGACCCGAGTTGGGCTCCATTTTAGTTTCCAATTCAAGAGTTGAATTTCAAGACCATTTCCAATGGTAGGGAGGAATATACAGTACACTTGATCATACACTAAAAAACCCACCCCATGAACCCAACATGAAACTAAACAATAGACTACTCATACACACAAGTTGAAATACAGACATCCAGTAGTCAATATTCATGTTCAACATCCATGTGATCTTATCCATCTTCAAATAGGACAGTCAGAACCTCCTCTGTAGAAAGGGATACTAACCCTAACCCAGCGTGTGGTGATCATCTTCATTTCTTTCTGTTTGTCAGCAGGGAGGGGTACGGTGCCGGTCCTCGTGTTGATGGTATCCACATTGTTCTGCCTGGTCGGTAGCTCCAACACACGAGCCTGCAAACACACACACACACACACACACACACACACACACACACACACGTTTGAACATAGACAATCACAAAATACAGATCATAAATTAAATAAAAACGGATCAAGTATGTGGCCAGTGGGACATAGGTGGGTATAGCTTTGGGGGCCTTTAGAACCTGTGTCCCTAGTAATCTAGGATAGGGGACAGACTAGTGAGAGATGTCCTCTGGACAGTAATCTAGGCTAGGGGACAGACTAGTGAGAGATGTCCTCTGGACAGTAATCTAGGATAGGGGACAGACTAGTGAGAGATGTCCTCTGGACAGTAATCTAGGATAGGGGACAGACTAGTGAGAGATGTCCTCTGGACATTAATCTAGGATAGGGGACAGACTAGTGAGAGATGTCCTCTGGACAGTAATCTAGGATAGGGGACAGACTAGTGAGAGATGTCCTCTGGACAGTAATCTAGGATAGGGGACAGACTAGTGAGAGATGTCCTCTGGACAGTAATCTAGGATAGGGGACAGACTAGTGAGAGATGTCCTCTGGACAGTAATCTAGGATAGGGGACAGACTAGTGAGAGATGTCCTCTGGACAGTAATCTAGGATAGGGGACAGACTAGTGAGAGATGTCCTCTGGACAGTAATCTAGGATAGGGGACAGACTAGTGAGAGATATCCTCTGGACAGTAATCTAGGATAGGGGACAGACTAGTGAGAGATGTCCTCTGGACAGTAATCTAGGATAGGGGACAGACTAGTGAGAGATGTCCTCTGGCCCATGTTGACAGTATCATGACATTCTCCAGGGTTAGGGTTAGTTGTTGCTGTTGACCATACCGTGACTTTCTCCAGGGTGGCGTTCATCTGGTGGTGGTCTCCAGGCGTCAGGGGGATGGCCACTACCTCCTCAGCCTCATCCAGCCAGGACAGGAACTCCCCCATGTCCTCTTGCAGCTCCAACGCTGCAGTACGCGCCTCTGCAGACCTGACACACACAGGGAACAGTTAGGAGGAATACCGTACACACACACTCATAGAGTACACACACACACACACACATACAGAGTACTCACTCAGGGAACAGTTAAGACACATTTGGTTGGAGCAAAATCCTGTAGCTAATGGACATATAGACGTCCAGAAGGACAGTCTAGATGGACAGAATGTGACGTGCAGACATACACACTGGTACTGCAGACACAAGAGAACACACCTCCTCTTCCTCTCTGCCAGCTCCTGGGTGATATTGACCCAGCGTGTGTTGAGGGTGTTGAGCTGTAGTCTGATCTGAGCTCCGTCCTCCTGGGTACTCTGACCAATGATCTCCTTCCCTGCAGCGTTCAGCCCTGCCACCACGCCCCCCTGGGCCCCCACACTCTCCTGCAGCTCCTGACACACCACAGGGTCACAGGGCAAAGGTCATACAACATGTTAATACGATCAGCTACAAGCACCTTTTCATTGTTTCATGGATGATATAGTTGAGCAGGTTTTCTCCCCTTAGCTGGCACAGCATGTTATCATGTTGTCATCCTGTTGTCAACATGTCATGTTTTTATATCTCAATGATTCATTGTTTGATGACCATACTCCCAAGTCCCTGTAGTAGTATTACATTCATGTAAATTGGCTTGAATTGAACAGCATAGTGGAGGTCAATGGATCAACCAACAACCAATGAAGAGCCACGATGAGTCATCACGTTCCGCGTCTGTGGCCTTGTCCTTTTCCACGCCAGACAGACGGTATGGAAACACACATTACTGAACATTTGGTTTCTATGGCTCATAGATAGCATGGCCTGTAGAGACGTGATGGCAGTTAGTTAGCAGTCTGTCTCCATAGAGAGACGGAGAAAGAGAGAGAGCGAGAGAGAGAGAGAGAGAGAGAGAGATAGATAGATAGATAGATAGATAGATAGATAGATAGATAGATAGATAGATAGATAGATAGATAGATAGATAGATAGATAGATAGATAGATAGATAGATAGATAGATAGATAGATATATATATATATATAGAGAGAGAGAGAGAGAGAGAGAGAGAGAGAGAGAGAGAGAGAGAGAGAGAGAGAGAGAGAGAGAGAGAGAGAGAGAGAGAGAGAGAGAGAGAGAGAAAGAGAGAGAGAGAGAGAGACGGAGAAAGAGAGAGAGAGAGAGAGAGACGGAGAAAGAGAGAGAGAGAGAAAAGGAGAAAGAGAGAGAGAGACGGAGAAAGAGAGAGCCAGAGAGAGAGAGAGAGCGAGAGAGAGAGAGAGAGAGAGAGAGAAATAAAGAAGAAGGACTCCTTAGAGAGAGGCCGCCCATCACCATTTCAAGGAGGTGTGTGTGTGTGTGTGTGTGTGTGTGTGTGTGTGTGCGTGCATCCTTGCATTCTTGCCTGTGTGTGTGCGTCTACCTCTCTGTGTCCCAGTGAGTGTATGCCTTAGAGACAGCTGGTGTCTTCAAAGCCAAGCTGCTTCACACACAGAACAGCTTAGATCTGCCCTGCCCATCAAGACCAGTTAGGCCACACCCATCCCAACACTGGCACATGACTGCCACTAAAGACACTGCTGTCCCCTCTGCCCTCCTCTAAACAGATGGACTGTGTGTGACGATCACAGTACTCCAAAAGTGGACTGGACAAGTTAACATCTGATCACACACACAGGTACTGCACACACACACACACACACACACACGCACGGGATGCACACACACTACATGTATGCAAAACTCTCTGACACACACTCGTGGAAGATGAGGAGGTCACTGCAGGACCTCTGGACCCACAGACGCTCTGATTGGTGGACCACAAGGACCTCTGAACCTATGGCTGTTCTGATTGGTGGAGCCGTAGGGCTTTAACGAACACAGCAGTGTAATCCCATAATCCCATTCTCTGCTATGGCCTTCATCAACACGCTGTGGCGTGAGGCGTATTCAGGCTGCTTGGACCACTGGGTTACTATGGAGACAGACGGAACACACATACTCTCGCACCTGGACGCAAGCAGAGACAGTGGGCTTGTCTCTCTTTTTGAACATAAAGTTTCCCCTTTCTGAACATAATAGTATAATTCCTAAAACAATACGTCTTCATATTCATAGGGCCCTGAGTTTCAGCGACCATGTGATCAAGTCCTCTTATGGTTTAGATAATTTGACGTCAAACTCACTTCATCTATCTGTTGAGTTGTTGGATGTGCTTGTGTTCCTGTTGAACAGTAGTTACCTTAAGGTGTGGTCTGGCCCCAGCAGGGTCTGTCTTCGCCTGCTTCAGAGTGGTCTCCGCACCACTCAACCAATCACCAACCACCTTCTGGTCCGCTACCAACTTCAGCCACTTAGCATTGGACACCTCCCAGCGCCTGCTCACACACACATGCACGCACAAACGAGCATGCACGTGCAGACACACACACACACACAGAAACAACTGTGAGACACCACTGAGAACAGTCAATGTGAGAAACAGTGAGACAGTGAGAGAAAGAGAGGTGACAATAGAACCAGCAGGATAGCTGAGTGAAAACTACACTGTGCTGATAGTCCTGATGTCATAAGTCTGTGTCAAGTGCATTTACACTAGTGGTGATGATGTCACTGTAGCTTGTCCAAGTCTACTTAGTTAGTTAGTCTAGTGGTGATTATGTTACTGTAGCTTGTCCAAGTCTACTTAGTTAGTTAGTCTAGTGGTGATGATGTTACTGTAGCTGGTCCAAGTCTACTTAGTTAGTTAGTCTAGAAGTGATGATGTTACTGTAGCTGGTCCAAGTCTACTTAGTTAGTTAGTCTAGTGGTGATTATGTTACTGTAGCTTGTCCAAGTCTACTTAGTTAGTTAGTCTAGTGGTGATTATGTTACTGTAGCTTGTCCAAGTCTACTTAGTTAGTTAGTCTAGTAGTGATGATGTTACTGTAGCTTGAACCTGGTGTCTCCCCATGAGGAGGGTTGGCCAGCCCTGGTCTTCTAGTTAAACAGCTTGAACCTGGTGTCTCCCCATGAGGAGGGTTGGCCAGCCCTGGTCTTCTAGTTAAACAGCTTGAACCTGGTGTCTCCCCATGAGGAGGGTTGGCCAGCCCTGGTCTCCTAGTTAAACAGCTTGAACCTGGTGTCTCCCCATGAGGAGGGTTGGCCAGCCCTGGTCTCCTAGTTAAACAGCTTGAACCTGGTGTCTCCCCATGAGGAGGGTTGGCCAGCCCTGGTCTCCTAGTTAAACATCTTGAACCTGGTGTCTCCCCATGAGGAGGGTTGGCCAGCCCTGGTCTCCTAGTTAAACAGCTTGAACCTGGTGTCTCCCCATGAGGAGGGTTGGCCAGCCCTGGTCTCCTAGTTAAACAGCTTGAACCTGGTGTCTCCCCATGAGGAGGGTTGGCCAGCCCTGGTCTCCTAGTTAAACAGCTTGAACCTGGTGTCTCCCCATGAGGAGGGTTGGCCAGCCCTGGTCTAGTTTGTCCCAACCAGTTGACACAGTTCTTCCTGTTCAGAGTTAGTAACCCCAGTGTGTCCCCAATAGATTCCCATTATTTCTAGTACGTACCTGAGCCTGTCAAGGTACAGCTTGTTGACTTTGTCCCAGTTGGTGTTGAGCAGCAGAGCTGTCTCCTGGACCCTGGTGCTCTCTGCTGGAGTAGCGATGGCCACCACCTCCTCTCTCCTGGCTAGAGCGCCCTCTACAGGGGGGCGGAGGTTCTTCAGATTCACCTTCACCTCCTGAGACACAGGGACATAGGCAGATACACACACACATTAACCACACACACACACACATTAACCACACACACAAACACACACATTAACCACACACAAACACACACACACACACACACACATTAACCACACACACAAACACACAAACACACACAAACACACATTAACCACACACACATACACACACACATATTAACCACACAAACACACACAAACACACACACACACAAACACACATTAACCACACACACACACACACACACACATTAACCACACACACATGTACATATACATGGACAGGCACACACAAAGACAGTTGTGTTGAACAGATTGAAACCTACAGTATGAAACACACACGTGCACTCACACATGCACACACACACACACACACACACACACACACACACGCACACACGCACGCACGCACGCACGCACACTGACCTGAAGGCACTGTCCCTGCTGGGGTAGGTTGTAGAAGACGGCCTGCCAGTACTCAGGAGAGTTCAGCTGGAAGTCTGTCTCAGAGACAGAACGCAGCAGGGTCTGCAGCTCTGACAGGTACTCCTACACACACACACACACACACATACACACACACACACACATACACACACACACACATATACACACACGCTCAATTATAACTAAATAATAACCCCTAACTCATTCAGAACAACACAAACTATACAATATAAACAACACTAAACACAAAGCTATATATTACTATTAGATCCATATTAGTTGATATTGCTACTGGGGTCAGGAGTTGTTCTTGTACATGGTCAGGAAAACCTCCTGGCCCTACCACTACATCCTGTAGATACCTTCACAGAGGGGGTTGGCTACCTACCACTACATACTGTAGATACCTTCACAGAGGGGGTTGGCTACCTACCACTACATACTGTAGATACCTTCACAGAGGGGGTAGGCTACCTACCACTACATACTGTAGATACCTTCACAGAGGGGGTAGGCTACCTACCACTACATACTGTAGATACCTTCACAGAGGGGGTTGGCTACCTACCACTACATACTGTAGATACCTTCACAGAGGGGGTTGGCTACCTACCACTACATACTGTAGATACCTTCACAGAGGGGGTAGGCTACCTACCACTACATACTGTAGATACCTTCACAGAGGGGGTTGGCTACATACCACTACATACTGTAGATACCTTCACAGAGGGGGTTGGCTACCTACCACTACATACTGTAGATACCTTCACAGAGGGGGTTGGCTACCTACCACTACATACTGTAGATACCTTCACAGAGGGGGTTGGCTACCTACCACTACATACTGTAGATACCTTCATAGAGGGGGTTGGCTACCTACCACTACATACTGTAGATACCTTCATAGAGGGGGTTGGCTACCTATCACTACATACTGTAGATACCTTCACAGAGGGGGTTGGCTACCTACCACTACATACTGTAGATACCTTCATAGAGGGGGTTGGCTACCTACCACTACATACTGTAGATACCTTCATAGAGGGGGTTGGCTACCTATCACTACATACTGTAGATACCTTCACAGAGGGGGTTGGCTACCTACCACTACATACTGTAGATACCTTCATAGAGGGGGTTGCTACCTATCACTACATACTGTAGATACCTTCACAGAGGGGGTTGGCTACCTACCACTACATACTGTAGATACCTTCATAGAGGGGGTTGGCTACCTACCACTACATACTGTAGATACCTTCATAGAGGGGGTTGGCTACCGACCACTACATACTGTAGATACCTTCATAGAGGGGGTTGGCTACCTACCACTACATACTGTAGATACCTTCACAGAGGGGGTTGGCTACCTACCACTACATACTGTAGATACCTTCACAGAGGGGGTTGGCTACCTACCACTACATACTGTAGATACCTTCACAGAGGGGGTAGGCTACCTACCACTACATACTGTAGATACCTTCACAGAGGGGGTTGGCTACCTATCACTACATACTGTAGATACCTTCACAGAGGGGGTTGGCTACCTACCACTACATACTGTAGATACCTTCACAGAGGGGGTTGGCTACCTACCACTACATACTGTAGATACCTTCACAGAGGGGGTTGGCTACCTATCACTACATACTGTAGATACCTTCACAGAGGGGGTTGGCTACCTACCACTACATACTGTAGATACCTTCACAGAGGGGGTAGGCTACCTACCACTACATACTGTAGATACCTTCACAGAGGGGGTTGGCTACCTACCACTACATACTGTAGATACCTTCACAGAGGGGGTAGGCTACCTACCACTACATACTGTAGATACCTTCACAGAGGGGGTTGGCTACCTACCACTACATACTGTAGATACCTTCACAGAGGGGGTTGGCTACCTACCACTACATACTGTAGATACCTTCACAGAGGGGGTTGGCTACCTATCACTACATACTGTAGATACCTTCACAGAGGGTTCAGTCAAGACAGTGTTTGTTGTTATTGCTGTGCTGTGCTCTAGTACACACACTTCTCTAATCCCTCACTATCTCTTTACCTTTATTTCTCTTTAAAAATATAGATATTTTAATTCAGTTTTTACAATCATTTCTGCACATTAACATAAGATGCGGTTGCACAGTAATTCATAACTCGTTTTCCTGTCCTTAAGTGTTCTTCTTAGTTACTTCGATGACTCGTACGAGCCACTTTATCTGTGAATATCACATTGTTACACAGAACCTCTTTTTTAATTAATGTTTTTTTTTTTTATTCATCCTTTGGAAAATGTCCACTTCCACGGCAGCTATATAACTTGTATAATGAAATTCACAACCTTGTCCCGATACTGATTCAGCTGTCATGTTGTAAAAACAGATATGGGATCAAATGGATAAACATGCAGAGGTTAGATTGAGAGTATTGAACCTTTAAATATCAGTAAATATTGAAGAAAAGGTTGAATTAGAGAGCGAGGAGGACAGACAACCTGATATAATGTAAACGTAGAAATGCGCGTAAATATTGAAGAACAGGGAGAAAGGGTGATTGAGGACACTGGTGTCGGTAAAGTTCATTTAGAGTCTGACAGACAGAGCAGAAGAGAGTTTAATGAGCCAGTCAGTAGTGTACAATACGTCCTATCATAAACACAGTTAGTTACTCAGTCTGGCTCACTGGCTTATGACCGATTCAAAAGTGTATTTGTCATATGCACAGAACACAGCGAGGTGTAAAAGGTACAGTTAAATGCTTGATTGTGTCCCTGTGTTTATCTGTTTGCTGTATGTATATATTTTGTGCATTGCTCTTAATTGAACCCAGTGGAAGTCATCCAACAATCTCATCATACACATATTACACTGGTACCCAGACTTCACAACAGCACTTCAACTCACCTTGTGGCCCAAATACAACAACATTATAACCATCTCACCTCTTATGTCGGCCCGTTTGTTAATGATCAGAAATCGATCATGTTGTGATTTCAGAGGCACAAAGACGTGCGTTGTATGTTAGAGCATGTCAGAGTTAGCCTGGTTCCAACCAGTTGGTTATACAGCACCAACAGATCTAGAACTACGCTCTGGCAGAGTAGGTTCAGTCATGAGGATAGAGTGACCAGTAGTCATCCATGGGTCAACACCGTGTAAACACAGTGGGATTTCACAGTAAATACAGTGGGGGAAAAAAGTATTTAGTCAGCCACCAATTGTGCAAGTTCTCCCACTTAAAAAGATGGGAGAGGCCTGTCATTTTCATCATAGGTACACGTCAGCTTTGACAGACAAAATGAGAAAAAAAAATCCAGAAAATCACATTGAATGATTTTTAATGAATTTATTTGCAAATTATGGTGGAAAATAAGTATTTGGTCATCTACAAACAAGCAAGATTTCTGGCTCTCACAGACCTGTAACTTCTTCTTTAAAAGGCTCCTCTGTCCTCCACTCGTTACCTGTATTAATGGCACCTGTTTGAACTTGTTATCAGTATAAAAGACACCTGTCCACAACCTCAAACAGTCACACTCCAAACTCCACTATGGCCAAGACCAAAGAGCTGTCAAAGGACACCAGAAACAAAATTGTAGACCTGCACCAGGCTGGGAAGACTGAATCTGCAATAGGTAAGCAGCTTGGTTTGAAGAAATCAACTGTGGGAGCAATTATTAGGAAATGGAAGACATACAAGACCACTGATAATCTCCCTCGATCTGGGGCTCCACGCAAGATCTAACCCGTGGGGTCAAAATGATCACAAGAATGGTGAGCAAAAATCCCAGAACCACACAGGGGGACCTAGTGAATGACCTGCAGAGAGCTGGGACCAAAGTAACAATGCCTACCATCAGTAACACACTACGCCGCCAGGGACTCAAATCCTGCAGTGCAAGACGTGTCCCCCTGCTTAAGCCAGTACATGTCCAGGCCCGTCTGAAGTTTGCTAGAGTGCATTTGGATGATCCAGAAGAGGATTGGGAGAATGTCAGATGAAACCAAAATATAACTTTTTGGTAAAAACTCAACTCGTCGTGTTTGGAAGACAAAGAATGCTGAGTTGCATCCAAAGAACACCATACCTACTGTGAAGCATGGGGGTGGAAACATCATGCTTTGGGGCTGTTTTTCTGCAAAGGGACCAGGACGACTGATCCGTGTAAAGGAAAGAATGAATGGGGCCATGTATCGTGAGATTTTGAGTGAAAACCTCCTTCCATCAGCAAGGGCATTGAAGATGAAACGTGGCTGGGTCTTTCAGCATGACAATGATCCCAAACACACCGCCCGGGCAACGAAGGAGTGGCTTCGTAAGAAGCATTTCAAGGTCCTGGAGTGGCCTAGCCAGTCTCCTGATCTCAACCCCATGGAAAATCTTTGGAGGGAGTTGAAAGTCTGTGTTGCCCAGCGACAGCCCCAAAACATCACTGCTCTAGAGGAGATCTGCACGGAGGAATGGGCCAAAATAGCAGCAACAGTGTGTGAAAACCTTGTGAAGACTTACAGAAAACGTTTGACCTGTGTCATTACCAACAAAGGGTATATAACAAAGTATTGAGAAACGTTTGTTATTGACCAAATACTTATTTTCCACCATAATTTGCAAATAAATTCATTAAAAATCCTACAATGTGATTTTCTGGAATTCTTTTTCTCATTTTGTCTGTCATAGTTGACGTGTACCTATGATGAAAATTACAGGCCTCTCTCATCTTTTTAAGTGGGAGAACTTGCACAATTGGTGGCTGACTAAATACTTTTTTTCCCCACTGTACTTGGTCATTTATGTACCGTGAAATTAAACAGCAACCATAACATTCATGTATGTTTATTGTTCATAATTAATGCGTTGCCAAATATGACTTTGCATGTGTTCTTATATATATTTTTTTTTACCCCTTTTTCTCCCCAATTTCGTGATATCCAATTGGTAGTTACAGTCTTGTCCCATCGCTGCAACTCTGCAACGGACTTGGGAGAGGTGAAGGTCGAGAGCCACGCGTCCTCCGAAACACGACCGTGTCAGCGTGCATGCGCCCGGCCCACCACAGGAGTCGCTAGAGCGCGTTGGGACAAGGACATCCCGGCCGGACAAACCATCCCCTAACCCGGGCGACGCTGGGCCAATTGTGTGTCGCCTCATGGGTCTCCTGGTCGCGGCCGGCTGCGACATAGCCTGGGATCTAGCCCGGGATCAACATTATATGTGGTTTTGTGTTGTTTTGTGGTCTACTGATGCTTGGGACGGATGTTTTAAAAACAGCCAAACGTCCCTATGATCCAACACTCATGACTAAACATACTCTTCCACACCAAATCAATCTTTAATTCGTCAGCCCTGCCACACAGGCAGGTATTCATGTGGGTGGAGTCCTGTGTGAACAGTTGAGTATGGTGCGTTTTCATTGGGTGACAGGGTGACTAGATACATACATGGGGGTCATTGATTGGTTGTGACTCCAGACAGGGGTCAGGTGACTGTGATTGACAGGACATGTGGGGGTGATGTGCGGCAGGAAACCAGAAACAGAACACAACAGAACAGCAAATCAGAGGCCAGGTGTGTAACATGCTGCTTTTTCACACACGGAGGGAAGGATGGAAGGATGAACACCTGGATGATGCAACTGAGGAGGAAAACTAGAAAACACCCCTTTCTTCCTCCCCACAGTAATACTGTCTGAAGGCTACATGACGTCATCCTCACGTTTCTACTGTTGGCTACCTGTACATGTCATCATCCTCATGTATCTACTGTCTGAAGGCCACATGTCATCATCCTCATGTATCTACTGTCTGAAGGCTACATATCATCATCCTCATGTATCTACTGTTAGCTACCTGTACATGTCATCATCCTCATGTATCTACTGTCTGAAGGCCACATGTCATCATCCTCATGTATCTACTGTTAGCTACCTGTACATGTCATCATCCTCATGTATCTACTGTTAGCTACCTGTACATGTCATCATCCTCATGTATCTACTGTCTGAAGGCTACATATCATCATCCTCATGTATCTACTGTTAGCTACCTGTACATGTCATCATGCTCATGTATCTACTGTCTGAAGGCCACATGTCATCATCCTCATGTATCTACTGTTAGCTACCTGTACATGTCATCATCCTCATGTATCTACTGTTAGCTACCTGTACATGTCATCCTCCTCATGTATCTACTGTCTGAAGGCTACATGTCATCATCCTCATGTATCTACTGTCTGAAGGCCACATGTCATCATCCTCATGTATCTACTGTTAGCTACCTGTACATGTCATCATCCTCATGTATCTACTGTTAGCTACCTGTACATGTCATCCTCCTCATGTATCTACTGTCTGAAGGCCACATGTCATCATCCTCATGTATCTACTGTTAGCTACCTGTACATGTCATCATCCTCATGTATCTACTGTTAGCTACCTGTACATGTCATCATCCTCATGTATCTACTGTCTGAAGGCCACATGTCATCATCCTCATGTATCTACTGTTAGCTACCTGTACATGTCATCATCCTCATGTATCTACTGTTAGCTACCTGTACATGTCATCATCCTCATGTATCTACTGTCTGAAGGCCACATGTCATCATCCTCATGTATCTACTGTCTGAAGGCTACATGTCATCATCCTCATGTATCTACTGTCTGAAGGCTACATGTCATCATCCTCATGTATCTACTGTTCGCTACCTGTACATGTCATCGAGTTGTTGAGAGACCTGCTGACTGACTGGACTAGAATATACCTGCTGACTGACTGGACTAGAATATACCTGCTGACTGACTGGACTAGAATATACCTGCTGTCTGACTGGACTAGAATATACCTGCTGACTGACTGGACTAGAATATACCTGCTGTCTGACTGGACTAGAATATACCTGCTGACTGACTGGACTAGAATATACCTGCTGTCTGACTGGACTAGAATATACCTGCTGTCTGACTGGGCTAGAATATACCTGCTGTCTGACTGGACTAGAATATACCTGCTGACTGACTGGGCTAGAATATACCTGCTGACTGACTGGGCTAGAATATACCTGCTGTCTGACTGGACTAGAATATACCTGCTGTCTGACTGGACTAGATTAGACAGGTTGACTAAATCATCTCAACGTCTGGCGTTTGCATCACGCTCATTCAGGAGCCCTTTATTTAAAGTTGATTGATAATCACTGATTGATATTCATTGACTGATATTAGTTGATTGATATTTGTCTTTCCTATTTGATTAATGGATTAGTGACTTCACTGACAGCTCAATCCCACGGTTAGCCTACTGGTTAGAGGCAGCAGGTTATAGTTAGTAGTTGGTACTTTAGTAGCTAGCAGGCAGGGGTAAATTGGCATCAGGGTTGGGGTCAATTCCATTTCAATTCCAGTCAATTCAGAAAGTAAACCAAATTCCAATTCCAAATGTTCCTCATTGAAAAGCATTGAAGAGAATTTGGAAATTGGAATTTCAGTGTACTTCCTGAATTGAACGGGATTTAAATGGAATTAAACCCAACCCTGGTTGGCACGGGACAAGTTGGCACGGGGCAGGGGGAACTCACACTTTGTCGGCGGTAGGGGGTGAATTTAGCCTGCACCTCCTGCCAGCGTGTGTTGAGCTGGAGGAGGCGGGGCTGCACCAGCGAGGCCGCCCCTGCGTCTGACAGCTCTTTGGCCAATCCCTGCACCTCTTTCAGATCCTCACTCTTCTCATCGAACTCTGAGCCAATCTCCTGGTGGATGGGACAAAACCAGCCAGAGTCACACCCAGGGGGAAAACCAGTCACACACACACACACACACACACACACACACACACACACACACACACACACACACACACACACACACACACACACACACACACACACACACACACACACACACACACACACACACACACCTTGGAGGAAACCCAGTTAGCAGACCAGCCATACAGGGGAGAAACCAAAGCAACCAGACACACATGGGAGAGATCTCACTCACACACATTAGGAAGACACAAACTCTTCCACTCTTCCACGCAGGGCAGTGATCATTCAGGTACCCTCAGAAAGAGGAGAAACCATCTACTCTTTCCAGTTAGATCAGGGAAATGAAGAGAGAGAAGATTCACAATAAGAGTCCCTTTTTATTAGATCAGGGAAATGAAGAGAGAGAAGATTCACAATAAGAGTCTGTCTGTCTTCTTCTGGTATAGGTTTTAATAAATGTGTACAACCCCTCCCTTAGAGGGCAGGGCAGAAAAGAAGCGGTGAAATGAGCGGACAGAGACAGAAAGACAGACAGACTGAAAGACAGAGAGACAGAAAGAAAGACTGGAAGACAGACAGACGGAAAGACAGAGAGACAGACAGACACTGGAAGACAGAGAGACAGACAGATGGACTGGAAGACAGACAGAGAGACAGACAGACACTGGAAGACAGAGAGACAGACAGACACTGGAAGACAGACAGAGAGACAGACAGACACTGGAAGACAGAGAGACAGACAGACACTGGAAGACAGACAGAGAGACAGACAGACACTGGAAGACAGAGAGAGAGACAGACAGACATCTAGTTCTGGTAGTTTCAGGTACAGGTGAGAATGACAGGTGACTCTCAAGAGGAGTTCAGTTTAGCGGAATGTCATTTTGATCACCTGGAACAAAGACACACACTGTCAGATTACACTCAGAGAAATACATACTTAAACACAAAGGAAAAGACAGAGACAGAAAGAGAGGAGAAAAGAGAGACAGAAAGAGAGAGACAGAAAGAGAGAGACAGAAGAAGAGAAGACAGAGAGAGAGAAGACAGAGAGAGAGAGACAGAAAGAGAGAGACAGAAAGAGAGAAGACAGAGAGAGACAGAAAGAGAGAGACAGAAAGAGAGAAGAGAGAGAAAGACAGAAAGACAGAAAGAGAGAGACAGAAAGAGAGAGACAGAAAGAGAGGAGAAGACAGACACAGAAAGAGAGAGACAGAAAGAGAGAGACAGAAAGAGAGACAGAAAGAGAGACACAGAAAGAAAGAGACAGAAAGAGAGACAGAAAGAGAGATAGGGAGAGACAGAAAGAGAGATAGGGAGAGACAGAGACAGAAAGAGAGATAGTGAGAGACAGAGACAGAAAGAGAGATAGGGAGAGACAGAGACAGAAAGAGAGATAGGGAGAGAGAGATAGAAAGAGAGATAAGGAGAGACAGAGACAGAAAGAGAGATAGGGAGAGACAGAAAGAGAGATAGGGAGAGACAGAGACAGAAAGAGAGATAGGGAGAGACAGAGACAGAAAGAGAGATAGGGAGAGACAGAGACAGAAAGAGAGATAGGGAGAGACAGAGACAGACAGCTAGATCAGAGTGAGATATAAAGACAGAGACAGAGATAGGGTGAGACAGGGTTTCACCTTAACCCTCTGTTCCTCTACTGGGTCAGGTAATTCAGCCACGCTCCTCTCAATGTCGTCCAGCCACTGGAGCAGGTCATCAGTCTTCCTATGGTACTGGTACCACTGGGGGGCTATCGCCAGGGCCTTCCTCCTCCTCACACCACGTAGGTCCTACACACACACACACACACACACACACACACACACACACACACACACACACACACACACACACACACACACACCACACACACACACACACACACACACACACACACACACACACACACACACACACACACACACACACACACACACACACACACACACACACACACACACACACACACACACACACACACACACACTCACACACACACACACACACACACACACACACACACACACACACACACACACACACACACACACACACACACACACACACACAATCAGTTGAAGTAATGACAGAATGGTACATAATGATGTTTCTGTCATTGTTGTCATTTCTCCAAGACTCTAGGAGTGTGTATGTATATATATCTATAGTGTGTACTGCACCATGACAGTGTTGTATTTGGTGTTGAGCTGATTGTGTTTGATTCTGATCTCTTCTTTCTTGTCCTGGTCTGGAACTCTCCTCTGTAGCTTCTGTCCTTTCAGCAGCAGCTCCTTCACTGCCCCCTCCTCACAGTTCTACAACAGAGAGAAGAGACAGAGAGAGAGGGGGGGGGGGGGGGGGGGGGGGAGAGGGAGAGGGGAGAGAGAGAGAGAGAGAGTGTGTGTGTGAGAGAGAGAGAGATGGGGAGAGGGAGAGTGTGAGAGAGAGAAAGAGAGAGAGATGGGGGAGAGAGAGAGGGGGGAGAGAGGGAGAGAGAGAGAAAGAGAGAGAGAGAGTGTGAGAGAGAGAAAGAGAGAGAGAGATGAGGGAGAGTATTTTGTATTTTGTGTGAGAGAGAGAGAGAGAGAGAGAGAGAGAGAGAGAAAGCGAGAGAAAGAGAGAGAGAGAGATGGGGAGAGAGAGAGTATGAGAGAGAGAAAGAGAGGGAGAGAGAGTGTAAGAGAGAGGTGACCAAATTGTTTGTAGGTGACCAAATACTTATTTTCCACCATAATTTGCAAATAAATTCATTAGAAATCCTACAATGTGATTTTCTGGAAAAAATATTCTCAATTTGTCTGTCATAGTTGACGTGTACCTATGATGAAAATTACAGGCCTCTCTCATCTTTTTAAGTGGGAGAACTTGCACAATTGGTGGCTGACTAAACACTTTTCCCCCACTGTAGATGTTACTTGAATGAAAGAACGGAAATAGAATAGAACAGACTAGAATAGAATAGAACAGAATAGAACAGAATAGAATAGAACAGAACAGAATAGAACAGAATAGAACAGAATAGAACAGAACAGAATAGAACAGTGTGTGTTACCCCGTCATGTACTGTGAAGTCCTCCTCCTTGAGGTTCTCTCCCTGTTTCTCCTCTTCCTCCCAGCAGGTCCAGCCAGATCTTAGCTTCACTGTGGAACTGCTCCACCTCCACCGCTGACGCCGCCGCCTGCACACACACACATGCACGCACGCACGCACGCACGCACGCACGCACGCACGCACGCACGCACGCACGCACGCACGCACGCACGCACGCACGCACGCACACACACACACACACACACACACACACACACACACACACACACACACACACACACACACACACACACACACACACACACACACACACACACACACACACACACGTTTTCAAAAGTTATTGCACTGAATTGATAAGGCTTTCTTGGCTTTGCTATTAAATGGCTTTGTTAGAGGGTAGGGGTTCAATACCTGTCCTGCAGTGATGCGCTGTGCGATGCTGTCAAAGCGCTGGTTGAGCTTTAACAGTTTGGGCCCCAGCTGTGCCTGGCAGTGTTCCCCACGGGTACTCATCAGATCCTGGCCTAGCGCCCTCACCACCTCCACTTTACCATGCATCCCCTCCAGCTCCCACGCAGACCCTGAGAAACACACCGTCATTAAACACACTCATGGACAGACGCTCAGTGTACACACACGGACACACACACACACAGTGAATATTTACACACGGACACACACACACACACAGTGAATATTTACACACGGACACACACACACACACAGTGAATATTTACACACGGACACACACACACACACACAGTGAATATTTACACACGACACACACACCACAGTGAATATTTACACACGGACACACACACACACAGTGAATATTTACACACGGACACACACACACAGTGAATATTTACACACGGACACACACACACACACAGTGAATATTTACACACATGGACACACACACACACACACACACAGTGAATATTTACACACGGACACACACACACACAGTGAATATTTCCATACATGCAGCAGCTCCAACCACAGAGACTGTAGCCACACAACAAAACGACAGAAGCTTCAACTAAAAGCTCAACTTAAAGAGAAAGACAACTGGAACAGAGAAGACATAATCAATACAGCGAGACAGCAGCTACCCACTGTTAGACACAGTCAAAGAAACCCCACAGAGAAGTCTTCATGAAAAGGAACAAGGAAATAGTCTGAAAACTAAGAGGACTATTAGAAACAAACACCACTATGTTCTGAACACACACACAACACAGCCAAGAGACAGGTCTGTTCTGTACCTTGAGACAGGGTCGTTG
>NW_028166601.1:0-10064 GCF_964263955.1 Coregonus lavaretus
GTTCTGAAAAGTAGTTATGTTCAGGCTTTTGTGGGACAAGCATGTGAACAGAGAGGAACACAGAGGTTGAAACAAGGGCTATGTCCCAAATGGCACCCTATTCCCTATATAGTGCACTACTTTTGTCCAGGGGCCATATGGTTCTGGTCAAAAGTAGTGCACTACAGGGAATAGGGTGCCATTTGGGACACATCCTATCTTGTCTCCCCAGAGTGAAAGCTGAGTCATCCAGGGGAGATGTATAGTCAGATGAATGTGTGGATAAGATGACATGTCTCTTCAGAACTGAACATGAAGGCACTATCTACAACCTAAAAGTGTTCTTCGGCTGTCCCCATAGGAGAACCCTTTGAATAACTATTTTTGGTTCCAGGTAGAACTCTTTTGCGTTCCGTGTAGAACCCTTTCCACAGACGGTTCTACCCAGAACCAAAAAGGGTTCTACCTGGAACCAAAAAGGGTTCTCCTATGGGGACAGCCGAAGAACCCTTTTGGAACCCTTTTTCCTATGAGTATAGGAGATGCTGCTCGAGGTTGATGGCGATGATGGTTGGATGGACTGGCGATGGCACGATAGGATCGTTCAATGATGATAGAACTGAACAAACACACACCTCATGTACTGTCAATGGGTTTCTGTCTGGATTGGTGGATGAGTTTCCATCTACAGTATGTAGCCACTGTAGTACTAGTAGCCCATTATGAGTGTATTATCGGTGTACATTTGTGTATTATGTGTGTCCGTGTGAGTGTGTCAGCAGGAAAGGTTATGTCCTAGAGACCTAGAGAGGATGTAGCCTGGATTGTGTGTGTGTGTGTGAACTGTGGGCATATGTGTGTGTTGGTAACCTGAAGCTAGCTAGCTAGCTAGCTGTGGAGGGAGGGAGGGCTGGAGCAGTGTTATATGTCTCTGTCATCACTGGCAATCTGTTTCAGCACATCCACACACTGCTCACATCAGCTAGGCATTCCTTCCAATATCACCATGCCAAGTCTTGCTTATAAGCCCAGGAACCCTGTAAGGAATGACTGTATGCCTTGAGGACAGAGGAAGTAGCAACAATGTGTTGTATAGGTCTTATCTATATTTCACATCAAAATGGCGAACAGTAGTAAAACCTGATTCACCTCTAGTGTCAAGGAAAGCTTACAGCATGTAGTCTCCCTGGCAATACTACCGTAAGGGTTTGATTAGAGCGAGAGAGAGAGAGAGAGAGAGAGAGAGAGAGAGAAGAGAAGAGAGAGAGAGAGAGAGAGAGAGAGAGAGAGAGAGAGAGAACTTATTTAAGCGTGTATAATGACAGTTGATTCATTGAGGGGAGGGAGATGAGAAAGGTGGGAGTTTCCTAGAAAGTTCTTAGAATGTTGTTCTGTCACAAAGCATGATGAAAGAGCAGGTGAGAATTCATAGGAGAATTAACTGAAAAGGAAAACAAGAACAGAAAAGAAAAGCAACCAGAGAACACTAACAAACTGTACAATAAGATACAGGGAGTAGAGTAATAACAACTATGACAAAACATGGAGAGAGTTTGAAAGAACCAAGGAAAAGAAAAGAGGACATTAAGGAGAGAGAGTCAAACAGAGACGGAGAGGGAGGAGGGAAGGCAGGAGACGTTTTGGGGAAGTTAGTGGCCCAGTGGGGGTTTGTTGTAGAGTTCAGGCTCAGTGGACAGGGAAGGAAGGGGAGGAGGCAGGCATGGACCTGGCCTGGGTCACAAGCAGTATACAGAGTATGTAAGTATTACATGTCCAAAAGCACTGCAGAGAGAGAGAGAGAGAGAGTTAGAGAGAGAGTTAGAGAGAGAGAGTGAGAGAGAGATGCCACTATAGAACTTCACTTAGTTTTAATAACTTTGTGTAGATTCAATAAATGGAGAAGTCAGTGTTATTGGTCTAAATGATGAGCTCAAAACACAGTGTAAGAAATGTCAAAGTGGGAGAGAGTTAGAGAGAGTCTGTAAATCAAATGTACTCAATAAGAGTGGTTAACAAGTGTGGTGGGGATGACTACATATAGTATTTAATTATTTCATAGATGACAACATGATTTTAGTCAGCGTCAACCCTCAGATATGTGGATGGTTCGGCATGTTTCTGCCTGTTTGACCAACCTGTCTCAGAGCATTTTGTATTATTCTGTATGTAAATCCGAGACAATCCATTTAGTATGATATGTTACGTTTCACATGGTACTGTATGTATTAATTTGTGGATGTCCATCATCCATTTTGTATGATATGTTACGAATTACAATGTGCATGATACGTTACGAATTTGCAAACGTACAATATGCTACAAATGTCCTAAATGTATAATATGTGCTAGGGTTTAGGGTTAGGGGTTAAGGTTAGGGTTAAGGTTTTAGGTTAAGGTTAGGGTTAGAGGAAGGGTTAGCTAACATGCTAAGTAGTTGCAAAGTAGCTAAAAAGTAGTAAGCACTTGAAAAGTTGCTAATTAGCTAAAATGCTAAAGTTGTCCGTAATGACATTCAAACACGTAACCTTTCAAACTCTAAGAATGTCTGTAAAATGAAACTACTAGAAAACATATAGGTTATGTATTGACTGCAGCCTTAGCGTTGTGTCCTGTAGAAGTGTAGGTTCCTTCATGTATATTTGAAGAGAACTCCTCTACGCTATCACCACCCTACTGTTCTCTAGTTCCTGTCATAAACTCTCCTGCTTTATAACATGACAATTATATGAAGAAAGAGACAAAAACTACTGATGTTCTTAACTGTTTGCTACTGCAACAAAAAGGCTATTAAAGAGAGTGTGTGTGTATGTGTGTGTGAATGTGTTTGTCTGCGTGTGTGTGTCTGTGCTCAGGCTCTCTGCTCTGGCTGTGTGTGTGTGTGTCCTCGCATCCTGCCAACTTAAGAAAATAAATGATACCTCCAAATATGGAAGAAGGTTTTAAATCAATGAACAATTTAATCAATATCATTCCTGATACCCCTTCTGTGTGTGTGTGTGTGAGCGTGTGTACATATGTGTTGGCGTACGCGTGTGTGTTTGCACGCACATGTTGTGTGTGCGCGTACGTGTTTCCGTATATGTGTGTGTGTGCGCATGTGAGACAGCCCAGGCAGTGTGTGTTTGTGTGTTTATGGAGAGAGCCCAGCCAGCCAGCCAGCCATGCAGCACAGATTGACAGGAAATGGTGTTGTTGCTGCCTGATGGGTCGTACCACTTCCACCAGTCTGACGGGGGGAGATGGATGGTCAGCAGGTAGGGAGGGCACAGAGCCGGAGCACATTCTATGGTGAATCCCTCCTCCTCCTCCTCCCATTGTATTGTATTCAGATGTTTGTTTTATGGGACAACCAGCCAGTGTCTGTCTACTGGTCAACAGTTGAACCAGTGTCAGTCTTATTTATGGATTATAGATAGGCTATTGATTCACTACACATCACTTTATCTGTATCCCAAATGTCACCATATGGTCTATATAGTGCACTACTTTTGACCTTGTCTCTGGTCAAAAGTAGTGCACTATATAGGGAATATGGTTCCATTTGGACCATAGGCTTTGAATGTAAAGCATTCTGTTTGTAGAGCAGGGTTGCATGGTGTCTTTGAAAGCTATAAGGGAAGAAAGCTGTAGTGAGGTGAAGGGACGATGAATCTCCCAGTAAAGAATGTGAACGGGTGGTTTCGGATGTAAGGCACTATTCTTGACTTGTGTGTCTGTGTACTTACCTTTCAATTGTTGCAGGATGACACATCTTCTATTAGTGACTTTATATAAATATCTTCTTCTTCTTCTTCTTCTTCTTCTTCTTCTTCTTCTTCCATGTTCATATTAGTATTTTGGTAATACTTTCTATGACGTACATAAGTACAGTACAATGCTTTATAAAGTCCTTTATAATGCCTTATGATACACTTAAAATGTGTTGCAACACTGACCTAAAGCATTATATGTACAGTGCATTCAGAAAGTATTCAGACCCCTTCACTTTTTCCACATTTTGTTATGTTACAGCCTTATTCTAAAATGGGTTAAATTACATTTTTTCATCATCAATCTACACACAATACCCCATAATGACGAAGTGGAAACAGGTTTTTACCTTATTTACATAAGTATTCAGACCCTTTGCTATGAGACTCGAAATTGAGCTCAGGTGCCTCCTGTTTCCATTGATCATCTGTAAGATGTTTCTACAACTTGATTGGAGTCCACCTGTGGTAGATTCAATTGATTGGACATGATTTGGAAAGGCACACTCCTGTCTATATAGGGTCCCACAGTTGGCAGTGCATGTCAGAGCAAAAACCAAGCCATGAGGTCGAAGGAATTGTCCGTAGAGCTCCGAGACAGGATTGTGTCGAGGCACAGATCTGGGGAAGGGTACCACAAAATGTCTGCAGCATTGAATGTCCCCAAGAACACATGATGGCCTCCATCATTCTTAAATGGAAGAAGTTTGGAACCACCAAGACTCTTCCTAGAGCTGGCCGCCCGGCCAAACAGAGCAATTGGGGGAGAAGGGCCTCCTTGGTCAGGGAGGTGACCAAGAACCCGATGGTCACTCTGACAGAGTTCCAGAGTTCCTGTGTGGAGATGGGAGAACCTTCCAGAAGGACAACCATCTCTGCAGCACTCCACCAATCATGCCTTTATGGTAGAGTGGCCAGACGAAAGCCATTTACGTTTACATTTACGTCATTTAGCAGATGCTCTTATCCAGAGCGACTTACAAATTGGTGCATTCAACTTATGATAGCCAGTGGGACAACCACTGGGGGGTGGTAGAAGGATTACTTTTATACTATTCCAGGTATTCCTTAAAGAGGTAGGGTTTCAAGTGTCTCCGGAAGGTGGTCAGTGACTCCGCTGTACTGGCGTCATGGGGGAGCTTGTTCCACCATTGGGGTGCCAGAGCAGCGAATAACTTTGACTGGGCTGAGCGGGAACTGTGCTTCTGTAGAGGTAGGTGGGCTAGCAGGCCAGAGGTGGATGAACGTAGTGCCCTCGTTTGGGTGTAGGGTCTGATCAGAGCCTGAAGGTAAGGAGATGCCGTTCCCCTCACAGCTCCGTAGGCAAGCACCATGGTCTTGTAGTAGATGCGTGCCTCAACTGGAAGCCAGTGGAGTGTGCGGAGGAGCGGGGTGACATGAGAGAACTTGGGAAGGTTGAACAGCAGACGGGCTACAGCGTTCTGGATAAGTTGTAGGGGTTTAATGGCACAGGCAGGGAGCCCAGCCAACAGCGAGTTGCAGTAATCCAGACGGGAGATGACAAGTGCCTGGATTAGGACCTGTGCCGCTTTCTGTGTAAGGTAGGGTCGTACTCTGCAAATGTTGTAGAGCATGAACCTGCAGGATCGGGTCACCGCTTTGATGTTAGCGCAAAATGACAGGGTGTTGTCCAGGGTCAAGCCACTCCTCAGTAAAACGCACATGACAGCCCGCTTGGACAAAAGGCACCTAAAGGACTCTCAGACCATGAGAAAGAATATTCTCTGGTCTGATGAAACCAAGATTGAACTCTTTGGCCTGAATGCCAAGCGTCACGTTTGGAGGAAACCTGGCACCATCCCTACGGTGAAGCATGGTTGTGGCAGCATCATTCTTTGGGGACAGGGTGACTAGTCAGGATCGAGGAAAAGATTAACAGAGCAAAGTACAGAGAGATCATTGATGAAAACCTGCTCCAGAGCGCTCAGGACCTCAGACTGGAGCGAAAGTTCACCTTCCAACAGGACAATGACTCTAAGCACATAGCCAAGATAATGCAGGAGTGGCTTCGAGACAAGTCTCTGAATGTCCTTGAGTGGCCCAGCCAGAGCCCGGACTTGAACCTGATCGAACATCTATGGAGAGACCTGAAAATAGCTGTACAGCGACACTCCCCATCCAACCTGACAGAGCTTGAGAGGATCTGCAGAGAAGAATGGGAGAAACTCCCCAAATACATGTGTGCCAAGCTTGTAGCGTCATACCCAAGAAGACTCAAGGCTGTAATCACTGCTAAAGATGCTTCAACAAAGTACTGAGTAAAGGGTCTGAATACTTACAGTATGTAAATGTTTTTGCTTTTTATGGGGTATTGTGTGTAGATTGATGAGGAAAAAACAATGTAATCAATTTTCGAATAAAGCTGTAACGTAACAAAATGTGAAAAAATTGAAGGGGTCTGAATACTTTCCCAATGCACTGTATGTACTTCATAAAAAGTGTTACATTCCCTGCTTATATTAATTTTCCTCTCTTATTTCGGTACGTCTCTCGTTATGTTTCGAGCTTCAGTTAAATGTTTGTTTTGACTTGAAGGGGGTCAGATGAGCTTCATAGGAGTGTGTCCACTGTCAAGCTCACAGTTTGTGTGTGTGTGTGTGTGTGTGTGTGTGTGTGTGTGTGTGTGTGTGTGTGTGCGTGTATGAATTGAGGGTATTTATCTGACTTAATGCACAGAGGGGATTGAGCAATGCAAGCTCTCATTCTTCATGATTAAATCACTGCCAGAGAGAGAGGGAGAGAGAAAGAAGAGAGAGAGAAAGAGAACAATAGAACGAGAAGGAGAGAGAGAGAGAGAGAGAGAGAGAGAGAGAGAGAGAGAGAGAGAGAGAGAGAGAGAGAGAGAGAGAGAGAGAGAGAGAGAGAGAGAGAGAGAGAGAGAGAGAGAGAGAGATGCTCAACATGAGCTCCTGATTTATTTCCGTTTTTTGTTTGTTTTTAGAATGAGATAAACACTCGAATCTAAAAAGAATTCAAGACAAGAAGTGATGAACAACAACTCTATTAAATCAGAATAGAAAAAAAAGTAACTTTGCGCCTCAAATTAAGACGTTTTGACTCTCGCTAGCTAGCTACACAACAAAACCCTAGCCAGCAGGCTAACAAGCCAGCCAGATAATTGAGCTAGAACAAACCTAGCAAGGGGAGTTAATACAACTACATCAAACGACCAAACTGAGTGAGTAAATCAAAAAGAAGCACGGACTCTAACTTTAAACATATCTTCTGTTTTTGTGTGTGAAGAGTTTTCACTATTTTTGCTGGTTTTTGAGCTAAACAGGAGCTAGCTAGCAACAGCAGCAGACAAACAAAACTGGTTGCCATGGCAACATTGCAGCAGAACAGAGCAGCAGCAGCAGTAGTAGCAGAGCCCACAGGCACCATGTCCCCACTCCCCCTCAGCGCTGATTCCATTCTCTACCCCCAGAGGCCAAAAATGACACAACGAGGAAAGCTTTTAAACAGAAACTACTAAAGGGGAGGCCAGAAACACTTTTCACAGACCTCTACAAAAACGGTGATGTGAGTAATCTCATCTTTCTCACTGACCAGCCAAATGCATGGCGCTCAGCAGTCTGCTCTCACTACCCATCCATAAAGAAAGAGGGAATCTGTAATGGGTGGAAGCTGAAAGTCAAAGAGACAGACGACCCTGACAGCACCATGATAACAATCAACCTCTACAAGACTGGGACTGTCATGGTGCAAGGTAACCTTAGGCTGTTTGAAACAGACTTTCAGACCATAAACAAATATATATATATTTCACCTTTATTTAACCAGGTAAGCCAGTTGAGAACAACTTCTCATTTACAACTGCGACCTGGCCAAGATAAAGCAAAGCAGTGCAATAAAAACAACAACACAGAGTTACATATGGGGTAAACAAAACATAAAGTAAAAAAAAAAAAGAGAAAATATATATACAGTGTGTGCGAATGTAGTAAGTTATGGAGGTAAGGCAATAAATAGGCCATAGTGCAAAATAGTTACAATTTCGTATTAACACTGGAATGATAGATGTGCAAAAAATGATGTGCAAATAGAGATACTGGGGTGAAAATTTGCAAAATAAATAACAATATGGGGATGAGGTAGTTGGGTGGGCTAATTTCAGAATGGCTGTGTACAGGTGCAGTGATCGGTAAGCTGCTCTGACAACTGACGCTTAAAGTTAATGAGGGAGATAAGAGTCTCCAGCTTCAGAGATTTTTGCAGTTCGTTCCAGTCATTGGCAGCAGAGAACCGGAAGGAATGGTGGCCAAAGGAGGTGTTGGCTTTGGGGATGACCAGTGAGATATACCTGCTGGAGCGCAGACTACGGGTGGGTGTTGCTATGGTGACCAGTGATCTAAGGTAAGACGGGGATTTGCCCAGCAGTGATTTATAGATGACTTGGAGCCAGTGGATTTGGCAACAAATATGTAGTGAGGGCCAGCCAACAAGAGCGTACAGGTCACAATAGTGGGTAGTATATGGGGCTTTGGTGACAAAACAGATGGCACTGTGATAGACTACATCCAATTTGCTGAGTAGAGTGTTGGAGGCTATTTTGTAAATGACATCGCCGAAGTCAAGTATCGGTAGGATAGTCAGCCTTTGTTGCGAAATAGGAAGCAGATTCTAGATCTAACTTTTGATTGGAGATGCTTAATGTGAGTCTGGAAGGAGAGTTTACAGTCTGACCAGACACCTAGGTATTTGTAGTTGTCCACATACTCTAGGTCAGACCCGCCGAGAGTAGTGATTCTAGTCGGGTGGGCGGGTGCAAGCAGCGTTCGGTTGAAGAGCATGCACTTAGTTTTACTAGTGTTTAAGAGCAGTTGGAGGCTACGGAAGGACTGTTGTATGGCGTTGAAGCTCGTTTGGAGGTTTGTTAACACAGTGTCCAATGAAGGGCCAGATGTATACAAAATGGTGTCGTCCGCATAGAGGTGGATCCGAGCTTCACCAGCAGCAAGAGCAACATCATTGATATACACAGAGAATAGAGTCGCCCGAGAATTGAACCCTGTGGCACCCCCATAGAGACGGCCAGAGGTCCAGACAACAGGCCCTCCGATTTGACACATTGAACTCTATCTGAGAAGTAGTTGGTGAACCAGGCGAGGCAGTCATTAGAGAAACCAAGGCTATTTAGTCTGCCAATAAGAATGCGATGGTTGACAGAGTCGAAAGCCTTGGCCAGGTCGATGAAGACGGCTGCGCAGTACTGTCTTTTATCGATCGCGGTTATAATATCGTTTAGGACCTTGAGCGTGGCTGAGGTGCACCCATGACCAGCTCGGAAACCAGATTGCATAGCGGAGAAGGTACGGTGGGATTCGAAATGGTCGGTGATCTGTTTGTTAACTTGGCTTTCAAATACTTTCGAAAGGCAGGGCAGGATGGATATAGGTCTGTAACAGTTTGGATCTAGAGTGTCACCCCTTTGAAGAGGGGGATGACCGCGGCAGCTTTCCAATCTCTGGGGATCTCAGACGTTACGAAAGAGCAGGCTAGAACAGGCTAGAAATAGGGGTCGCGACAATTTCGGTGGCTAATTTTAGAAAGAAAGGGTCCAGATTGTCTAGCACAGCTGATTTGTAGGGGTCCAGATTTTTCAGCTCTTTCAGAACATCAGCTGTCTGAATTTGTGTGAAGGAGAAGCGGGGGGTGCAGAGCTGGTGGCCGGGGTAGTGGTAGCCAGGTGGAAAGCATGGCCAGCCGTAGCAAAATGCTTGTTGAAATTCTCGATTATTGTAGATTTATCGGTGGTGACAGTGTTTCCTGGCCTCAAAGCAGTGGGCAGTTGGGAGGAGGTGCTCTTATTTTCCATGGACTTTACAGTGTCCCAAAACCTTTTGGAGTTAGTGCTACAGGATGCAAATTTCTGTTTGAAAAAGCTAGCCTTTCCTTTCCTAACTGATTGTGTATATTGGTTCCTGACTTCCCTGAAAAGTTACATATCACAGGGACTGTTCGATGCTAATGCAGTACGCCACAGGATGTTTTTGTGCTGGTCAAGGGCAGTCAAGTCTGAGGAGAACCAGGGGCTATATCTGTTCTTAGTTCTGAATTTTTTGAATGGGGCATGCTTATTTAAGATTGAGAGGAAAGCACTTTTAAAGAACAACCAGGCATCCTCTACTGACGGAATGAGGTCAATATCCATCCAGGATACCCGGGCCAGGCCAATTAGAAAGGCCTGCTCGCTAAAGTGTTTTAGGGAGCGTTTGACAGTGATGAGGGGTGGTCGTTTGACCGCGGACCCATTACGGATGCAGGCAATAAGGCAGTGATCACTGAGATCCTGGTTGAAGACAGCGGAGGTGT
>NW_028166600.1:7500-12500 GCF_964263955.1 Coregonus lavaretus
GTGAAAAGCCTCCCCTGGGTCCCCATAGTGAAATCCGGCCTAAAGTGACCTGTGGCGCCCCCCTGTGGATGGATCCGGCTGTGGGGTCTTGGACCCCTTCTTGGGGTCCCCCCCAAGCCAGCCATGCCGACCAAGGGCACCCAAAACCCCCATGTGTGAGTGAAAAGCCTCCCCTGGGTCCCCATAGTGAAATCCGGCCTAAAGTGACCTGTGGCGCCCCCCTGTGGATGGATCCGGCTGTGGGGTCTTGGACCCCTTCTTGGGGTCCCCCCCAAGCCATCCATGCCGGCCATGGGCACCCAAAACCCCCATGTGTGAGTGAACAGCCTCCCCTGGGTACCCATAGTGAAATCAGGCTTAAAGTGACCTGTGGCGCCCCCCTGTGGATGGATCTTGGTGGGGGTGCTTGGACCCCTTCTTGGGGTCTCCTCCAAGCCAGCCATGCCGACCATGGGCACCCAAAACCCCCATGTGTGAGTGAACAGCCTCCCCAGTGTACCCATAGTGAAATCAGGCTTAAAGTGACCTGTGGCGCCCCCCTGTGGATGGATCTTGGTGGGGGTGCTTGGACCCCTTCTTGGGGTCTCCCCCAAGCCAGCCATGCCGACCAAGGGCACCCAAAACCCCCATGTGTGAGTGAACAGCCTCCCCAGTGTCCCCCCAGTGAAATCAGGCCTAAAGTGACCTGTGGCGCCCCCCTGTGGATGGATTCGGCTGTGGGTGCTTGGACCCCTTCTTGGGGTCTCCCCCAAGCCAGCCATGCCGACCAAGGGCACCCAAAACCCCCATGTGTGAGTGAAAAGCCTCCCCTGGGTCCCCATAGTGAAATCCGGCCTAAAGTGACCTGTGGCGCCCCCCTGTGGATGGATCCGGCTGTGGGGTCTTGGACCCCTTCTTGGGGTCCCCCCCAAGCCATCCATGCCGGCCATGGGCACCCAAAACCCCCATGTGTGAGTGAACAGCCTCCCCTGGGTACCCATAGTGAAATCAGGCTTAAAGTGACCTGTGGCGCCCCCCTGTGGATGGATCTTGGTGGGGGTGCTTGGACCCCTTCTTGGGGTCTCCTCCAAGCCAGCCATGCCGACCATGGGCACCCAAAACCCCCATGTGTGAGTGAACAGCCTCCCCAGTGTACCCATAGTGAAATCAGGCTTAAAGTGACCTGTGGCGCCCCCCTGTGGATGGATCTTGGTGGGGGTGCTTGGACCCCTTCTTGGGGTCTCCCCCAAGCCAGCCATGCCGACCAAGGGCACCCAAAACCCCCATGTGTGAGTGAACAGCCTCCCCAGTGTCCCCCCAGTGAAATCAGGCCTAAAGTGACCTGTGGCGCCCCCCTGTGGATGGATTCGGCTGTGGGTGCTTGGACCCCTTCTTGGGGTCTCCCCCAAGCCAGCCATGCCGACCAAGGGCACCCAAAACCCCCATGTGTGAGTGAACAGCCTCCCCTGGGTCCCCATAGTGAAATCCGGCCTAAAGTGACCTGTGGCGCCCCCCTGTGGATGGATCCGGCTGTGGGGTCTTGGACCCCTTCTTGGGGTCCCCCCCAAGCCATCCATGCCGGCCATGGGCACCCAAAACCCCCATGTGTGAGTGAACAGCCTCCCCTGGGTACCCATAGTGAAATCAGGCTTAAAGTGACCTGTGGCGCCCCCCTGTGGATGGATCTTGGTGGGGGTGCTTGGACCCCTTCTTGGGGTCTCCTCCAAGCCAGCCATGCCGACCATGGGCACCCAAAACCCCCATGTGTGAGTGAACAGCCTCCCCAGTGTACCCATAGTGAAATCAGGCTTAAAGTGACCTGTGGCGCCCCCCTGTGGATGGATCTTGGTGGGGGTGCTTGGACCCCTTCTTGGGGTCTCCCCCAAGCCAGCCATGCCGACCAAGGGCACCCAAAACCCCCATGTGTGAGTGAACAGCCTCCCCAGTGTCCCCCCAGTGAAATCAGGCCTAAAGTGACCTGTGGCGCCCCCCTGTGGATGGATTCGGCTGTGGGTGCTTGGACCCCTTCTTGGGGTCTCCCCCAAGCCAGCCATGCCGATCAAGGGCACCCAAAACCCCCATGTGTGAGTGAACAGCCTCCCCTGGGTACCCATAGTGAAATCAGGCTTAAAGTGACCTGTGGCGCCCCCCTGTGGATGGATCCGGGTGTGGGGTCTTGGACCCCCCCTTGGGGTCACCCCCAAGCCGGCCAAGGGCACCCAAAACCCCCATGTGTGAGGTAAGAGCCTCCCCTGGTTCTCCTAGTGTCCGCCGGCGGTTTACCATATGGGGGTGTCTGACCACCACCCCAATCCGAGAAAAGTGCATCAAAATCGGCCTCCGTGAGCCAGGAGTCGGTCCCTGGTTCTCATAGTGTCAACCGGATGATTTCCATATGGGGGTGTCTGACCACCACCCCAATCCGAGAAAAGTGCAACAAAATCGGCCTCCGTGAGCCAGGAGTCGGTCCCTGGTTCTCCTGGTGTCCGCCGGCGGTTATCCATATGGGGGTGTCTGACCACCACCCCAATCCGAGAAAAGTGCATCAAAATCGGCCTCCGTGAGCCAGGAGTCGGTCCCTGGTTCTCATAGTGTCAACCGGATGGTTTCCATATGGGGGTGTCTGACCACCAACCCAATCCGAGAAAAGTGCATCAAAATCGGCCTTCCGGGAGCCAGGAGTCGGTCCCTGGTTCTCCTGTTGTCAACCGGATGATTTCCATATGGGGGTGTCTGACCACCAACCCAATCCGAGAAAAGTGCATCAAAATCGGCCTTCCGGGAGCCAGGAGTCGGTCCCTGGTTCTCCTGGTGTCAACCGGATGGTTTCCATATGGGGGTGTCTGACCACCAACCCAATCCGAGAAAAGTGCATCAAAATCGGCCTTCCGGGAGCCAGGAGTCGGTCCCTGGTTCTCCTGGTGTCAACCGGATGGTTTCCATATGGGGGTGTCTGACCACCAACCCAATCCGAGAAAAGTGCATCAAAATCGGCCTTCCGGGAGCCAGGAGTCGGTCCCTGGTTCTCATAGTGTCAACCGGATGATTTCCATATGGGGGTGTCTGACCACCAACCCAATCCGAGAAAAGTGCATCAAAATCGGCCTTCCGGGAGCCAGGAGTCGGTCCCTGGTTCTCCTGGTGTCAACCGGATGGTTTCCATATGGGGGTGTCTGACCACCAACCCAATCCGAGAAAAGTGCATCAAAATCGGCCTTCCGGGAGCCAGGAGTCGGTCCCTGGTTCTCATAGTGTCAACCGGATGATTTCCATATGGGGGTGTCTGACCACCAACCCAATCCGAGAAAAGTGCATCAAAATCGGCCTTCCGGGAGCCAGGAGTCGGTCCCTGGTTCTCCTGGTGTCAACCGGATGGTTTCCATATGGGGGTGTCTGACCACCAACCCAATCCGAGAAAAGTGCATCAAAATCGGCCTTCCGGGAGCCAGGAGTCGGTCCCTGGTTCTCATAGTGTCAACCGGATGATTTCCATATGGGGGTGTCTGACCACCAACCCAATCCGAGAAAAGTGCATCAAAATCGGCCTTCCGGGAGCCAGGAGTCGGTCCCTGGTTCTCCTGGTGTCAACCGGATGGTTTCCATATGGGGGTGTCTGACCACCAACCCAATCCGAGAAAAGTGCATCAAAATCGGCCTTCCGGGAGCCAGGAGTCGGTCCCTGGTTCTCATAGTGTCAACCGGATGATTTCCATATGGGGGTGTCTGACCACCAACCCAATCCGAGAAAAGTGCATCAAAATCGGCCTTCCGGGAGCCAGGAGTCGGTCCCTGGTTCTCCTGGTGTCAACCGGATGGTTTCCATATGGGGGTGTCTGACCACCAACCCAATCCGAGAAAAGTGCATCAAAATCGGCCTTCCGGGAGCCAGGAGTCGGTCCCTGGTTCTCCTGGTGTCCGCCGGCGGTTATCCATATGGGGGTGTCTGACCACCAACCCAATCCGAGAAAAGTGCATCAAAATCGGCCTTCCGTGAGGCAGGAGTCGGTCCCTGGTTCTCCTGTTGTCAACCGGATGATTTCCATATGGGGGTGTCTGACCACCACCCCAATCCGAAAAAAGTGCATCAAATCGGCCTTCCGTGAGCCAGGAGTCGGTCCCTGGTTCTCCTGGTGTCCGCCGGCGGACAACCATGTTGGGGTGTCTGACCCACAACCCAATCCGACCAAGTGCACCCAAATCGGCCTTCCGTGAGCCAGGAGTCGGTCTCTGGTTCTCCCATCGACCGCCGGCGGTCTTCCATGTGGGGGTGTCTGACCCACAACCCAATCCGACCAAGAGCACCCATGTCGGCCTTGTGTGAGTCAGGAGCCGTTCCCCCTGGTTCTCATTTGGGTTACCATGCACGAAGGGACATAGTGCAATTTCGGCCGATTTTTCCGATTTTTTCAAATAATGTTTAAAAATACTTCCCGATGAGCTAGAGGTCCCAAATTTGGTCTATTATCCTCTTTTATGATGAACTTCCATTACCTAAAAGGGTTTTTCTTAACTCGTATAGGAACATCAACCGTTCTGACCCCTATTTTTTTTTTTCACTTTTCTAACATAATTAAAATATAGTAAAAAATTTCCAAAAACGAATTAATTTATATATAAATGTGCGTCTATTCGTGCCCTTTTGCGCCAAAAAAACCCCATCCTGATTGGACTTTTAGTTTTTGAATTATTAACGTTTTAAGTCGTTTTTTCAAAACCGAAATCGCTGTTTTTTCCCCCAAACGGCGGAGCACAGACAGGCCCAGCGGGTGGCAGGGCTTATGTCGATAATTTGGCCTCTCCCGTAGTAGCCCCACTCGGTTCCAGGTCGGCCAGACAGGTACCGGCGCGATTTTGAAAACCTCGTTTTCAGAGAATAGACTTCCATGGCGGATTGATCCGGGGGTGATGGCAAACCTCTCGGCCTGTGCGGATATTGGGAATCGGGCATGTTTGAGGGTTCTGGGTCCCTCAGAACCATGGTTCCAACGCTCCGAAGTGGACCATACCTCCAGGGACCTACT
>NW_028166599.1:0-7500 GCF_964263955.1 Coregonus lavaretus
AGGGCGTGTGTAGGTGTAGTGTAGGAAATCAGATGCAGGACGCAGACGGTAGGTTCCAAATGCTGTATTCCGGCCCAAACACAGGCAACAGGGCAACTAAGCCCAACAGCTAAACTACGCACAAGGCGTATAGGCAAAATGCGCACCAACAGGTGCGACAAAATGAAGTAGTGCACGAAACAAGTGCAATCGAGCTCCAGCGCAGTGGAGAGAATATGCTCAACCGAGCAAACACAACACTGACGAAAAACAATCATACACAACACATGACAAACACAACGAGAAACTTATAGGACACTAATCACATAAAACAGAAACAGGTGTGACACAAACAGACAAAAGCAAACGAACATGAAACATCTATCGGTGGCAGCTAGAATTCCGGAGACGACGAGCGCCGAAGCCTGCCCGAACAAGGAGGAGAGGCAGCCTCAGCCGAAACCGTGACAGTACCCCCCCCTTGACGCGCGGCTCCAGACGCGCGCCGACTCCGGCCTCGGGGACGGCCAGGGGGACGCGGCGCAGGGCGCGTCGGATGCCTCCGATGGAACTCCGTCAGAAGCGATGGGTCCAACACGTCTCTCCTCGGCACCCAGCACCGCTCCTCCGGACCGTACCCCTCCCACTCCACTAGATACTGGAGACCCCCCATCCGACGTCTCGAATCCAAGATGGATCTCACGGAGTACGCCGGTGCCCCCTCGATGTCCAACGGGGGCGGAGGAGTCTCCAAGATCTCATCGTCTTGGAGTGGGCCCGCTACCACCGGCCTGAGAAGGGACACATGGAACGAGGGGTTAACACATTTATACTCCACAGGTAGCTGTAATCTATAACAAACCTCGTTCAACCTCCTCAGGACTTTAAATGGCCCTACAAACCGCCGACCCAGTTTCCGACAGGGCAGGCGGAGGGGCAGGTTTCTGGTAGAGAGCCAGACTCGATCACCAGGTGCGTACACCGGTGCCTCACTGCGGTGGAGATCAGCGCTCGCCTTCTGACGTCGGAGGGCCCGCTGCAGGTGGACGTGTGCAGCGTTCCAAGTCTCCTCCGAGCGCCGCGCCCACTCATCCACCGCAGGAGCCTCGATCTGGCTCTGCTGCCAGGGTGCCAGAACTGGCTGGTAACCTAACACACATTGAAATGGGGTTAGGTTCGTGGAGGAATGGCGTAGGGAATTCTGGGCCATCTCGGCCCAGGGAACGTACCTTGACCACTCCTCCGGCCGGTCCTGGCAGTATGTTCTGAGAAACCTACCCACATCCTGGTTTACGCGTTCCACCTGCCCATTGCTCTCCGGGTGGTAGCCCGAGGTGAGACTCACCGAGACCCCCAACCGCTCCATAAACGCTCTCCAGACCCTGGAGGTGAATTGGGGACCCCGATCAGCCACAATGTCCTCGGGCACCCCGTAGTGCCGGAACACATGGGTAAACAGTGCCTCGGCGGTTTGCAGGGCCGTAGGAAGACCCGGCATGGGGAGCAAACGACAGGCCTTAGAGAACCGGTCCACAACGACCAGGATGGTGGTATTCCCTTGGGAGAGGGGAAGATCTGTTATAAAGTCCACTGAGAGGTGGGACCATGGCCGTTGTGGAACGGGCAGGGGTAGCAATTTACCCCTAGGTAAATGTCTAGGCGCCTTACACTGGGCGCACACCGAGCAAGAGGAAACATAAACCCTCACATCCCTAGCCAACGTGGGCCACCAGTACTTGGCACTAAGACAGTGCACTGTCCGGCCGATACCCGGATGTCCAGAGGAGGGTGACGTGTGAGCCCAATAAATCAATCGATCCCGAACCTCGAGCGGAACGTACTTCCGACCCTCCGGGCACTGTGATGGACTAGGGTCGGTGCGTAACGCCCGCTCGAGTTCAGCATCGATCTCCCACACTACCGGCGCCACCAGACACGACGCAGGCAGTATGGGAGTGGGCTCCACGGACCTCTCCTCCGCGTCATACCGCCGAGACAGCGCATCTGCCTTGCCATTCTGTGACCCAGGGATGTACGTGATCTTAAACGTAAACCTGGTCAAGAACATACTCCATCTTGCCTGGCGAGGGTTCAGCCTCCTCGCCGCTCGGATGTACTCCAAGTTACGGTGGTCCGTCAAAATGAGGAAAGGGTGTTGAGCCCCCTCAAGCCAGTGCCTCCACACCTTTAGAGCCTGTACCACGGCTAACAGCTCCCTGTCCCCTACGTCATAGTTCCGCTCCGCCGGACTGAGCTTCTTAGAGTAAAAAGCACAGGGGCGGAGTTTAGGTGGCGCGCCAGATCGTTGTGAAAGCACGGCTCCTAACCCGGCCTCCGACGCGTCCACCTCTACTTGGAACGGCAAAGAGGGATCCGGGTGCGCCAGCACTGGGGCCGAGGTAAACAGGTCCTTCAGCCTCCCAAACGCCCTGTCCGCCTCGGCCGACCACTGCAGACGCACCGGACCCCCCTTCAACAGAGACGTGATGGGAGCTGCCACCTGTCCAAACCCCCGGATAAACCTCCTATAGTAATTTGCAAACCCCAAGAACTGCTGCACCTCCTTCACAGTGGTTGGTGTTTGCCAATTACGCACGGCCGACACTCGATCTACCTCCATCCTCACCCCTGACGCAGACAACTGATAACCCAAAAAGGAGACCGACTCCTGGAAAAACAGACACTTCTCTGCCTTCACATACAGGTCGTGCTCCACCAGCCTCCGCAACACCCTGCGCACCAGGGCTACATGCTCGACACGGGTAGGTGAGTACACGAGAATGTCATCAATGTACACCACCACCCCCTGCCCCTGCATGTCCCTGAAGATCTCATCCACAAATGATTGGAAAACTGATGGAGCGTTCATCAACCCGTATGGCATGACCAGATACTCGTAATGGCCCGAGGTGGTACTAAAGGCTGTTTTCCATTCATCGTTCTCCCTGATGCGCACCAAGTTGTACGCGCTCCTGAGATCTAGTTTCGTGAAGAAACGCGCCCCATGCAACGACTCAGTCATGGTCGCAATCAGCGGGAGTGGATAACTATACTTCACCGTAATCTGATTGAGACCACGGTAATTGATGCATGGGCGCAAACCACCATCCTTTTTCTTCACGAAAAAGAAACTCGAGGACGCGGGGGAAGTGGACGGCCGTATGTATCCTTGTCTCAGTGATTCGTCTATGTAAATCTCCATAGCTTTCTTCTCCTCCTGAGACAGAGGATACACATGGCTCCGTGGGAGCGCAGCTCCTGCCTGGAGGTTTATCGCACAATCCCCCTGCCTATGGGGTGGCAACTGCGTCGCCCTCGCCTTACTAAACGCAATAGCCAAATCCCCATACTCAGGTGGAATGTGCAATGCGGGCACCTGGTTTGGACTCTCCACCGAGGTAGCCCCTACGGAAACGCCCAAACATCTACCCACACACTGAGCAGACCACTCCATCAGAGCCCTCTCCTGCCACGAAATCACTGGGTTATGGGTACTCAACCAGGGCATTCCCAGCACCACCGGATACGCAGGAGAGTCAATCAGGAACAGCTGAATCATCTCCTGATGACCCCCCTGCGCACACATCCTAAGTGGCGCCGTGACCTCCCTGATCAAGCCCGTACCCAACGGACGACTATCTAGGGCGTGAACGGGAAAAGGAACATCAACAGGAATGAGGGGAATCCCTAACGCTAAACAAAACTTTTTATCAATAAAATTCCCAGCTGCGCCTGAATCTACCAGCGCCTTATGCTGGGCATGAGGTGCTACCTGTGGAAAACATACAGGCATACAAAAATGGGCAACAGAGAGCTCTGGGTGAGTGGGGTGCCTAGGAGTCATCTCCCCTAGGAGGCCATCCCCAGCACCTAGCCGCGGTGTGTCCTCCCCGGCCACAGTTGGTGCAGTGGATGGACCCCCTAGCCTGCCGACTCCTCCTCTCTCTAGCGCCAGCGCCCCCGAGCTCCATGGGACAAGGCTCGGAGGCGCTGGAGGGTGGAATGGACGGACCCTCCGCAAGACGTCCGCGGGTAGCCAGCAGGGTATCCAGCCTGATGGACATATCCACCAGCTGGTCGAAGGTGAGACTGGCGTCCCTGCAAGCCAGCTCCCGACGGACGTCCTCTCGTAGGCTGCATCGATATAGATCGATGAGGGCCCGATCATTCCACCCTGCATCTGCCGCCAGAGTACGGAATTCGAGTGCGAATTCCTGGGCACTTCTCCTCCCCTGTCGGAGGAAGACCAGACGCTCCCCCGCCGCTTTCCCTTCCGGGGGATGGTCAAACACCGCCCTGAAGCGGCGGGAGAACTCAGTGTACGTAATGGTCGTGGCGTCTATCTTCCTCCACTCCGCGTTGGCCCACTCCAACGCTTTTCCGGCCAGGCAGGAGATCAGAGCGGACACGCTCTCGTGCCCTGAAGGTGCCGGGTGCACGGTGGCCAGGTATAGCTCGACCTGGAGCAGGAATCCCTGACACCCAGCCGCTGTCCCGTCGTAAGCCCTCGGGAGAGATAGTCGGACTCCTCGAGGTTCCGGTGCTGGAACGGGCGGGCTGGCCGATGGTGCTGGCAGGGCGGGCGGTGGTGGAGGCGAACCCCAGCCTCGGAGTGTGGTAATCACCTCCTGCAGGGCGTTCCCCATCTGCAGGAGTTGCTCCTGCTGATCCCGAACCTGGGCTTCCAGTCTTGTCTGGGCTGCTTCGGCTCCTGCTGATTCCATGGTGGGTGTATGATTCTGTCAGGGCGTGTGTAGGTGTAGTGTAGGAAATCAGATGCAGGACGCAGACGGTAGGTTCCAAATGCTGTATTCCGGCCCAAACACAGGCAACAGGGCAACTAAGCCCAACAGCTAAACTACGCACAAGGCGTATAGGCAAAATGCGCACCAACAGGTGCGACAAAATGAAGTAGTGCACGAAACAAGTGCAATCGAGCTCCAGCGCAGTGGAGAGAATATGCTCAACCGAGCAAACACAACACTGACGAAAAACAATCATACACAACACATGACAAACACAACGAGAAACTTATAGGACACTAATCACGTAAAACAGAAACAGGTGTGACACAAACAGACAAAAGCAAACGAACATGAAACATCTATCGGTGGCAGCTAGAATTCCGGAGACGACGAGCGCCGAAGCCTGCCCGAACAAGGAGGAGAGGCAGCCTCAGCCGAAACCGTGACAGTGTGGCGTGTTCTAGAACCTCTCTGTGTTCTCTCCTGTCAGCCTGACTGTATCTCTAGAATGTGCGGCGTGTTCTAGAACCTCTCTGTGTTCTCTCCTGTCAGCCTGACTGTATCTCTAGAATGTGTGGCGTGTTCTAGAACCTCTCTGTGTTCCTTCCTGTCAGCCTGACTGTATCTCTAGAATGTGCGGCGTGTTCTAGAACCTCTCTGTGTTCTCTCCTGTCAGCCTGACTGTATCTCTAGAATGTGTGGCGTGTTCTAGAACCTCTCTGTGTTCTCTCCTGTCAGCCTGACTGTATCTCCAGAATGTGCGGCGTGTTCTAGAACCTCTCTGTGTTCTCTCCTGTCAGCCTGACTGTATCTCTAGAATGTGTGGCGTGTTCTAGAACCTCTCTGTGTTCTCTCCTGTCAGCCTGACTGTATCTCTAGAATGTGCGGCGTGTTCTAGAACCTCTCTGTGTTCTCTCCTGTCAGCCTGACTGTATCTCTAGAATGTGCGGCGTGTTCTAGAACCTCTCTGTGTTCTCTCCTGTCAGCCTGACTGTATCTCTAGAATGTGCGGCGTGTTCTGGAACCTCTCTGTGTTCTCTCCTGTCAGCCTGACTGTATCTCTAGAATGTGCGGCGTGTTCTAGAACCTCTCTGTGTTCTCTCCTGTCAGCCTGACTGTATCTCTAGAATGTGCGGCGTGTTCTAGAACCTCTCTGTGTTCTCTCCTGTCAGCCTGACTGTATCTCTAGAATGTGCGGCGTGTTCTAGAACCTCTCTGTGTTCTCTCCTGTCAGCCTGACTTTATAGTAAAAGTCGGTATTAGATATAATGGAGGAACAACCTGTGGTTTCCTAGATTACCCCAATGGCTCACAGCAAAAACTTGACCTTTTTCACATGCAATTTTATTTTTGTCTGCTTGTTTTAGTCAATTCCAAAACTACATTTAAGAAAAGTACATGTCTAAAGATTGCTTTTCAACATTGCCTGCTTCCGAGCGTCTCACTACTTAGAAAAACATAATATTGTAGGGCTTCCCTCATGCCCCTTTTCATGACGTGCTAGCTAGCTACTGACCTGCACATTAAGCTAGACCAACAACACAAACAGACTATACAGCTACAAGTAGTGAGTAGAGTTACAAACTGACTATACTAAACAAGTTAAATGTCTTAAATGTGATGAAATGTTTTCCACACACATAGCTATGTCTAGTCTACTTGGGCACCGTGTCCCCACATTTCCCTGAAGCCACAGGGCTCTTCTCACAGGTTCTTATTTCCCAACGTGGGAGGACTGCGAACCGGAGGTCGGGATCTTTGACCTGGTTACATGTACATTGAACAACACTGCGGAATATCTAAAATGTGTGGCGTATTCTAGAACCTCTCTGTGTTCTCTCTCCTGTCAGTCTGACTGTCCACATGGACGACGAGCTGCGCCTCATCTCCCAGAATTCCTTGCAGAGCCTGCTGCTGGACTTCTCTGATTGGAGGGAGGACGTCCTGTTTGGATATACACACTTCCTGCTCCGAGAGGTGACTATATGTTTAAGATATATTGTATTGTAGAGCAGAGGTATACATGCACATTTTGTGGAGTTAGCTTTTCTTTTTGTACATAAACGACAGCATGAACATACAAAACATAACACCAGGAGTATCACCCAGGAGTATCACCCAGGAGTATCACCCAGGACTATCACCCAGGAGTATCACCCAGGAGTATTACCCAGGAGTATTACCCAGGAGTATTACGCCAGGAGTATTACAGCAGGAGTATTACCCAGGAGTATTACCCAGGAGTATTACACCAGGAGTATTACACCAGGAGTATTACCCAGGAGTATTACCCAGGAGTATTACACAAGGAGTATTACAGCAGGAGTATTACCCATGAGTATTACCCAGGAGTATTACACAAGGAGTATTACCCAGGAGTATTACCCAGGAGTATTACACCAGGAGTATTACCCAGGAGTATTACCCAGGAGTATTACACCAGGAGTATTACACCAGGAGTATTACCCAGGAGTATTACACCAGGAGTATTACCCAGGAGTATTACCCAGGAGTATTACACCAGGAGTATTACACCAGGAGTATTACCCAGGAGTATTACCCAGGAGTATTACACCAGGAGTATTACACCAGGAGTATTACACCAGGAGTATTACACCAGGAGTATTACACCAGGAGTATTACCCAGGAGTATTACCCATCACTCTCTGTGTGATGGCTCCCTCTCTGTGTGATGGCTCCCTCTCTGTGTGATGGCTCCCTCTCTGTGTGATGGCTCCCTCTCTGTGTGATGGCTCTGTGTGATGGCTCCCTCTCT
>NW_028166599.1:12500-20000 GCF_964263955.1 Coregonus lavaretus
ATTACCATTGGTATATTACCATGTATATATTACCATTAGTATATTACCATTAGTATATTACCATGTATATATTACCATTGGTATATTACCATGTATATATTACCATTGGTATATTACCATGTATATATTACCATGTATATATTACCATTGGTATATTACCATGTATATATTACCATTAGTATATTACCATGTATATATTACCATTAGTATATTACCATGTATATATTACCATTAGTATATTACCATGTATATATTACCATTAGTATATTACCATGTATCTATTACCATTGGTATATTACCATGTATATATTACCATTGGTATATTACCATGTATATATTACCATTGGTATATTACCATGTATATATTACCATTAGTATATTACCATGTATATATTACCATTAGTATATTACCATGTATATATTACCATTAGTATATTACCATGTATATATTACCATTGGTATATTACCATGTATATATTACCATTGGTATATTACCATGTATATATTACCATTAGTATATTACCATGTATATATTACCATTGGTATATTACCATGTATATATTACCATTAGTATATTACATGTATATATTACCATTAGTATATTACCATGTATATATTACCATTGGTATATTACCATGTATATATTACCATTGGTATATTACCATGTATATATTACCATGTATATATTGTATGGCTGTGTGCTCGATTTTAGACAAATCCACTAATTCGAAGGAGTATCCACATACTTTTGTATATATATAGTGTAGCTGTCCCTGTATATAGCTGACCCCGTATATAGCTGACCCCGTATAGAGCTGACCCCGTATAGAGCTGACCCCGTATATAGCTGGCCCCCTTATATAGCTGACCCCGTATATAGCTGACCCCGTATATAGCTGACCCCGTATATAGCTGACCCCGTATAGAGCTGACCCCGTATATAGCTGACCCCGTATAGAGCTGACCCCGTATAGAGCTGACCCCGTATATAGCTGACCCCGTATAGAGCTGACCCCGTATATAGCTGACCCCGTATATAGCTGGCCCCCTTATATAGCTGACCCCGTATATAGCTGACCCCGTATATAGCTGACCCCGTATATAGCTGGCCCCCTTATATAGCTGACCCCGTATATAGCTGACCCCGTATATAGCTGACCCCGTATATAGCTGACCCCGTATATAGCTGGCCCCCTTATATAGCTGACCCTGTATATAGCTGACCCCGTATATAGCTGGCCCCCTTATATAGCTGACCCCGTATATAGCTGACCCCGTATATAGCTGACCCCGTATATAGCTGACCCCGTATATAGCTGACCCCGTATATAGCTGACCCCGTAAATAGCTGACCCCGTATATAGCTGGCCCCCTTATATAGCTGACCCTGTATATAGCTGACCCCTTATAGAGCTGACCCCGTATATAGCTGACCCCGTATATAGCTGACCCCGTATATAGCTGACCCCGTATATAGCTGACCCCGTATAGAGCTGACCCTGTATATAGCTGACCCTGTATATAGCTGACCCTGTATATAGCTGACCCCTTATAGAGCTGACCCTGTATATAGCTGACCCCGTATATAGCTGACCCTGTATAGAGCTTTCCCTGTATATAACATTCTCCAGTTTTTTAAATATTTCTCTAGTTTTTTTACTTCTACTATTATTGAATACTGCTGTTGGGAAGGGCTTCAAGTTAAGCATTTCACTGTACTTGTGCAAGGGATAAGTAAAAACTTGAAACATCTCTCTAATGCTAACTCTCTCTGTCCTCTGTGTGCTTCGTGTGTGTGCGTGTTGTGACTGTGTGCTTGGTGTGTGTGCGTGTTGTGACTGTGTGTGTTTGTGCGTGTTGTGACTGTGTGTGTGTGTGTGTGTGCGTGTTGTGACTGTGTGTGTGTGTGTGTGTTGTGACTGTGTGTGTGTGTGTTGTGACTGTGTGTGTGTGTGTGTGTGTGTGTGTGCGTGTTGTGACTGTGTGTGTGTGTGTTGTGACTGTGTGTGTGTGTGTGTATGTGTGTTGTGACTGTGTGTGTGTGTGTTGTGACTGTGTGTGTGTGTGTGTGTTGTGACTGTGTGTGTGTGTGTGTTGTGACTGTGTTTGTGTGTGTTGTGACTGTGTGTGGTGTGTGTGTGTTGTGACTGTGTGTGTGTGTGTGTTGTGACTGTGTGTGTGTGTTGTGACTGTGTGTGTGTGTGTGTGTGTGTGTGTGTGTTGTGACTGTGTCTGTGTGTTGTGACTGTGTGTGTGTGTTGTGACTGTGTGTGTGTGTGTGTGTGTGTGTGTTGTGACTGTGTGTGTGTGTTTGTTGTGACTGTGTGTGTGTGTGTTGTGACTGTGTGTGGTGTGTGTGTGTGTTGTGACTGTGTGTGTGTGTGTGTGCGTGTTGTGACTGTGTGTGTGTGTGTTGTGACTGTGTGTGACTGTGTGTGTGTGTGTATGTGTGTTGTGACTGTGTGTGTGTGTGTTGTGACTGTGTGTGTGTGTGTGTGTTGTGACTGTGTGTGTGTGTGTGTGTGTGTGTGTTGTGACTGTGTTTGTGTGTGTTGTGACTGTGTGTGGTGTGTGTGTGTTGTGACTGTGTGTGTGTGTGTGTTGTGACTGTGTGTGTGTGTTGTGACTGTGTGTGTGTGTGTGTGTGTGTGTGTGTGTTGTGACTGTGTGTGTGTGTGTGTGTTGTGACTGTGTGTGTGTGTGTTGTGACTGTGTGTGTGTGTGTTTGTTGTGACTGTGTGTGTGTGTGTTGTGACTGTGTGTGGTGTGTGTGTGTTGTGACTGTGTGTGTGTGTGTTGTGACTGTGTGTGTGTGTGTGTGTGCGTGTTGTGACTGTGTGTGTGTGTGTTGTGACTGTGTGTGGTGTGTGTGTGTTGTGACTGTGTGTGTGTGTGTTGTGACTGTGTGTGTGTGTGTGTGTGCGTGTTGTGACTGTGTTTGTGTGTGTTGTGACTGTGTGTGGTGTGTGTGTGTTGTGACTGTGTGTGTGTGTGTTGTGACTGTGTGTGGTGTGTGTGTGTTGTGACTGTGTGTGTGTTGTGACTGTGTGTGTGTATGTGTTGTGACTGTGTGTGTGTGTGTGTTGTGACTGTGTGTGTGTGTGTGTGTGTTGTGACTGTGTGTGTGTTACAGTAGTCCAGTGAATGCTAAGAAGACCTCGTCAGCAGGCTCCAGTGACAGCTCCATCTCTCTGTGGCGGAACTACCTGATCCTGTGCCTGGGCGTGGCCAAACCCAGCATCATGTCACCTGGTCACCTGAGAGCCTCCACACCTGAAATCACTGCTACCACACCTGACGGCAGTGTTACCTACGACAACAAGGTAGGGGGGGTGGTAGGTGGGTAGGTGGGTGGGTGGGTGGGTGGGTGGGTGGGTGGGTGGGTGGTTGGTTGTGTGTGTGTGTGTGTGTGTGTGTGTGTGTGTGTGTGTGTGTGTGTGTGTGTGTGTGTGTGTGTGTGTGTGTGTGTGTGTGTGTGTGTGTAATTAGAACTATGTTTGTGTTATTGATCTGTACATTATTGTGTGTGTACTCCTTCAGTGGCATGGCTATGATCAGAGTTGTGTGTGTTATTGATTACACCTAGTCATTCCAGGGTTTTTCTTTATTTTTTACTATTTTCTACATTGTAGAATAATAAATGATGCTAAATGATGTAAATGTAAATGTAAAAGTAGTGAAGACATCAAAACTATTAAATAACACATATGGAATCATGTAGTAACCAAAGATTCTTCAAAGTAGATATATATAAATATATATATTTTGACTGGTACTGTATTTATATATATTTTGACTGGTACTGTATTTATATATATTTTGACTGGTACTGTATTTATATATATTTTGACTGGTACTGTATATAATAATAATAATAATAATAATAATAATAATAATATAATAATAATATGCCATTTAGCAGACGCTTTTATCCAAAGCGACTTACAGTCATGTGCGCATACATTTTTACGTATGGGTGGTCCCAGGGATCGAACCCACTACCCTGGCGTTACAAGCGTCATGCTCTACCAATTGAGGTACAAAATATATATATATTTTTTTTTTTTGATTGGTACTGTATATATATATATTTTGACTGGTACTGTATATATATATTTTGACTGGTACTGTATATATATATATATATATATATATATATTTTGACTGGTATTGTATTTATATATATTGACTGGTACTGTATATATATATTTTGACTGGTAGTGTATTTATATATATTTTGACTGGTACTGTATTTATATATATTTTGACTGGTACTGTATATATTATGTATTGATCAGGTGATAGGTACTCCGTCAGTGGCATGGCTCCTGAAACAGCTGGTCCCTCTGATGAGAGCTGAGAGCATAGAGATCACTGAATGTCTGGTGCTGGGCCTCGGACGCACCAACGCACTGGTGTTTAGGTAATACACACACACACACAGACACACACACACACAGACGTTTGTAAGGAAGACTTTGAGTGCATTCTATGTTACCAGTAAAATATGATATAGCAATTGAATGGAGAGATGGGTAAAGGTTAGAGATGGATTGAAAGAAACTGGAGAGATAGATGGGTTAAGGTTGGAGATGTATTGAAAGAAACTGGAGAGATAGATGGGTTAAGGTTGGAGATGTATTGAAAGTAACTGGAGAGATAGATAGGTTAAGGTTGGAGATGTATTGAAAGAAACTGGAGAGATAGATGGGTTAAGGTTGGAGATGTATTGAAAGTAACTGGAGAGATAGATGGGTTAAGGTTGGAGATGTATTGAAAGTAACTGGAGAGATAGATGGGTTAAGGTTGGAAATGTATTGATAGAAACTGGAGAGATAGATGGGTTAAGGTTGGAGATGTATTGAAAGTAACTGGAGAGATAGATGGGTTAAGGTTGGAGATGTATTGAAAGTAACTGGAGAGATAGATAGGTTAAGGTTGGAAATGTATTGATAGAAACTGGAGAGATAGATGGGTTAAGGTTGGAGATGTATTGAAAGAAACTGGAGAGATAGATGGGTTAAGGTTGGAGATGTATTGAAAGTAACTGGAGAGATAGATGGGTTAAGGTTGGAGATGTATTGAAAGTAACTGGAGAGATAGATAGGTTAAGGTTGGAGATGTATTGATAGAAACTGGAGAGATAGATGGGTTAAGGTTGGAGATGTATTGAAAGAAACTGGAGAGATAGATGGGTTAAGGTTGGAGATGTATTGAAAGTAACTGGAGAGATAGATGGGTTAAGGTTGGAGATGTATTGAAAGTAACTGGAGAGATAGATAGGTTAAGGTTGGAGATGTATTGATAGAAACTGGAGAGATAGATGGGTTCAGGTTGGAGATGGATTGCAGTGGGGATATAGGTTTAAACTGGAAGGATGAGAGGAGGACATGCTTATCTCTTAAACGGAGAGATGGAGAGATTAGTGGAGGAGGAGAGATGGAGAGATTAGTGGAGGAGGAGAGATGGAGAGATTAGTGGAAGAGGAGAGATGGAGAGATTAGTGGAGGAGGAGAGATGGAGAGATTAGTGAAGGAGGAGAGATGGAGAGATTAGTGGAAGAGGAGAGATGGAGAGATTAGTGGAAGAGGAGAGATGGAGAGATTAGTGGAAGAGGAGAGATGGAGAGACTGGTGGAAGAGGAGAGATGGAGAGATTAGTGGAGGAGGAGCGATTAGTGGAGAGGAGAGATGGAGAGATTAGTGGAAGAGGAGAGATGGAGAGATTAGTGGAAGAGGAGAGATGGAGAGATTAGTGGAAGAGGAGAGATGGAGAGATTAGTGGAAGAGGAGAGATGGAGAGATTAGTGGAAGAGGAGAGATGGAGAGATTAGTGGAAGAGGAGAGATGGAGAGATTAGTGGAAGAGGAGAGATGGAGAGATTAGTGGAAGAGGAGAGATGGAGAGATTAGTGGAAGAGGAGAGATGGAGAGATTAGTGGAAGAGGAGAGATGGAGAGATTAGTGGAAGAGGAGAGATGGAGAGATTAGTGGAAGAGGAGAGATGGAGAGATTAGTGGAAGAGGAGAGATGGAGAGATTAGTGGAAGAGGAGAGATGGAGAGATTAGTGGAAGAGGAGAGATGGAGAGATTAGTGGAAGAGGAGAGATGGAGAGATTAGTGGAAGAGGAGAGATGGAGAGACTAGTGGAAGAGGAGAGATGGAGAGATTAGTGGAAGAGGAGAGATGGAGAGATTAGTGGAAGAGGAGAGATGGAGAGATTAGTGGAAGAGGAGAGATGGAGAGATTAGTGGAAGAGGAGAGATGGAGAGATTAGTGGAAGAGGAGAGATTAGTGGAAGAGGAGAGATGGAGAGATTAGTGGAAGAGGAGAGATGGAGAGATTAGTGGAAGAGGAGAGATGGAGAGATTAGTGGAAGAGGAGAGATGGAGAGATTAGTGGAAGAGGAGAGATGGAGAGATTAGTGGAAGAGGAGAGATGGAGAGACTGGTGGAAGAGGAGAGATGGAGAGATTAGTGGAGGAGGAGAGATTAGTGGAGAGGAGAGATGGAGAGATTAGTGGAAGAGGAGAGATGGAGAGATTAGTGGAAGAGGAGAGATGGAGAGATTAGTGGAAGAGGAGAGATTAGTGGAAGAGGAGAGATGGAGAGACTGGTGGAAGAGGAGAGATGGAGAGATTAGTGGAAGAGGAGAGATGGAGAGATTAGTGGAAGAGGAGAGATGGAGAGATTAGTGGAAGAGGAGAGATGGAGAGATAGTGGAAGAGGAGAGATGGAGAGATTAGTGGAAGAGGAGAGATGGAGAGATTAGTGGAAGAGGAGAGATGGAGAGATTAGTGGAAGAGGAGAGATGGAGAGATTAGTGGAAGAGGAGAGATGGAGAGATTAGTGGAGGAGGAGAGATGGAGAGATTAGTGGAAGAGGAGAGATGGAGAGATTAGTGGAAGAGGAGAGATGGAGAGATTAGTGGAAGAGGAGAGATGGAGAGATTAGTGGAAGAGGAGAGATGGAGAGACTGGTGGAAGAGGAGAGATGGAGAGATTAGTGGAAGAGGAGAGATGGAGAGATTAGTGGAAGAGGAGAGATGGAGAGATTAGTGGAAGAGGAGAGATGGAGAGATTAGTGGAAGAGGAGAGATGGAGAGACTGGTGGAAGAGGAGAGATGGAGAGATTAGTGGAAGAGGAGAGATGGAGAGATTAGTGGAAGAGGAGAGATGGAGAGATTAGTGGAAGAGGAGAGATGGAGAGATTAGTGGAAGAGGAGAGATGGAGAGATTAGTGGAGAGGAGAGATGGAGAGATTAGTGGAAGAGGAGAGATGGAGAGACTGGTGGAAGAGGAGAGATGGAGAGATTAGTGGAGGAGAGATGGAGAGATTAGTGGAAGAGGAGAGATGGAGAGATTAGTGGAAGAGGAGAGATGGAGAGATTAGTGGAGGAGGAGAGATGGAGAGATTAGTGGAGGAGGAGAGATGGAGAGATTAGTGGAGGTGTAATAACACCCTTGAGAAAAAATGAATGAATTGCAGGTTGAGTTTAATGCT
>NW_028166599.1:25000-30000 GCF_964263955.1 Coregonus lavaretus
GAAACTTTCAAAGTTTCCGGATTGACTGACCTTCATGTCTTAAAGTAATGATAGACTGTCGTTTCTCTTTGCTTATTTGAGCTGTTCTTGCCATAATATAGACTTGGTCTTTTACCAAATAGGGCTATCTTCTGTATACCAACCCTACCTTGTCACGACACAACTGATTGGACTCAAACGCTGTCACAACTTCCGCCGAGGCTGCCTCCCCTCCTTGTTCGGGCAGGTTTCGGCGTTCGTCGTCACCGGCTTACTAGCTGCTGCCGATCCATTTATCAGAGGTTTATCCGGGACTTTGGCAAGGTCGCAGCTCCCATTACCTCCCTGTTGAAGGGTGGGCCGTCCCGGCTCCGCTGGTCTGCTGAGGCTGACCTGGCCTTCAGCAAACTGCGGGGTCTGTTCACCTCAGCCCCAGTACTGGCCCATCCCGATTCATCACTACCGTTCGTAGTGGAAGAGGATGCGTCCGAGGTTGGGATAGGAGCTGTCCTGTCTCAACGCTCGGGTACGCCACCCAAGCTCCGCCCCTGTGCGTTGTTTTCGAAGAAGCTCAGCCCGGCGGAGCAGAACTACGGCGTTGGTGATCGGGAGCTGTTGGCTGTTGTCCGAGCCTTGACCGTGTGGAGGCATTGGCTCGAGGGGGAAAAACAGGCCAGGTGGGCCCTATTCTTCACCCGGTTTGATTTCTCACTGACGCTATAAGAAATCCCACTATGCCCTCCGACAGGCAAAGAGTCAATACAGGACTAAGATTGAATCGTACTACACCGGCTCTGATGCTCGTCGGATGTGGCAGGGCTTGAAAACTATTACAGACTACAAAGGGAAGCACAGCCGCAAGCTGCCCTGTGACACAAGCCTACCAGACGAGCTAAATCACTTCTATGCTCGCTTCGAGGCAAGCAACACTGAAGCATGCATGAGAGCATCAGCTGTTCCGGATGACTATGTGATCACGCTCTGCGTAGCCGATGTGAGTAAGACTTTTAAGCAGGTCAACATTCACAAGGTCGCAGGGCCAGACGGATTACCAGGACGTGTGCTCCGAGCATGCGCTGACCAACTGGCAAGTGTCTTCACTGACATTTTCAACATGTCCCTGACTGAGTCTGTAATACCAACATGTTTCAAGCAGACCACCATAGTCCCTGTGCCCAAGGACACTAAGATGAGCTGCCTAAATGACTACCGACCCGTAGCATTCACGTCTGTAGCCATGAAGTGCTTTGATAGGCTGGTCATGGCTCACATCAACACCATTATCCCAGAAACCCTAGACCCACTCCAATTTGCATACCGCCCCAACAGATCCACAGATGATGCAATCTCTATTGCACTCCACACTACCCTTTCCCATCTGGACAAGAGGAACACCTACGTGGTCCTCTGTAGCTCAGCTGGTAGAGCACAGCGCTTGTAACGCCAAGGTAGTGGGTTCGATCCCCGGGACTACCCATACACAAAAATGTATGCACGCATGACTGTAAGTCGCTTTGGATAAAAGCGTCTGCTAAATGGCATATTATTATTATTATTATTATTATTATTATTACGTGAGAATGCTATTAATTGACTACAGCTCAGCGTTCAACACCATAGTGCCCTCAAAGCTCATCACTAACACCTCCCTCTGCAACTAGATCCTGGACATCCTGACGGGTAAGGGTAGGTAACAACACATCTGCCACACTGATCCTCAACACGGGGGCCCCTCAGGGGTGCGTGCTCAGTCCCTCAGGGGTGCGTGTTCAGTCCCCTCCTGTACTCCCTGTTCACCCATGACTGCATGGCCAGGCACGACTCCAACACCATCATTAAGTTTGCAGACGACACAACAGTGGTAGGCCTGATCACCGACAACAACGAGACAGCCTATAGGGAGGAGGTCAGAGACCTGGCCGTGTGGTGCCAGGACAACAACCTCTCCCTCAATGTGATCAAGACAAAGGAGATGATTGTGGACTACAGGGAAAAAAGAGGACTGAGCACACCCCCATTCTCATTGACGGGACTGTAGTGGAACAGGTTGAGAGCTTCAAGTTCCTTTGTGTCCACATCACCAACGAACTATCATTGTCCAAACACACCAAGACAGTCGTGAAGAGGGCACGACAAAGCCTATTCCCCCTCAGGAGACTGAAAAGATTCGGCATGGGTCCTCAGATCCTCAAAAAATTATACAGCTGCACCATCGAGAGCATCCTGACTGGTTGTATCACCGCCTGGTATGGCAACTGCTCGCCCTCCGACCGAAAGGCACTACAGAGGGTAGTGCGTACGGCCCAGTACATCACTGGGGCCAAGCTTCCTGCTATCCAGGACCTCTATACCAGGCGGTGTCAGAGGAAGGCCCTAAATATTGTCAAAGATTCCAGCCAAGTTCTCTCTACTTCCGCACGGCAAGCGGTACCGGAGCGCCAAGTCTAGGTCCAAAAGGCTTCTTAACAGCTTCTACCCCCAAGCCATAAGACTCCTGAACAGCTAATCATGGCTACCCGGACTATTTGCACTGCCCCCCCACCCCATCCCCCTCTTTTACGCTGCTGCTACTCTGTTTATTATTTATGCATAGTCACTTTAACTCTACCCACATGTAGATATTACCTCAATTACTTCGACTAACCGGTGCCCCCGCACATTGACTCTGTACCGGTACCCCCTGTATATAGCCTCCCTACTGTTATTTTATGTTACTGCTGCTCTTTAATTATTTGCTGTTATCTTTTACTTATCAGTTTTTTACTTAACACTTTTTTTCTTTCTTTTTTTCTTCTTAAAAATAAAAATAAACTGCATTGTTATGGCAAATAACATTTGATTTGATTTGCTCTCTTATTGGCTGACCTTTCTATCCCTTGTCTCTGGTTGGCTGTGTTTGTTCTTCCCTCTCATTGGCTAACATTTCCCTCCATTGTCTCTCTGATGCACTGTGTGTGTATGTGTGTATTCTGTTCCCAGGTGCACCGTCTGGGTTGTGAGGTGGTGATTCTGCTGTTAGAGCTGAACCCAGATCAGGTGAACCTGTTTAACTGGGCTGTAGACCGCTGCTTCACTGGCTCCTACCAACTGGCCTCAGGATGCTTCAAGGCCATCGCTACTGTCTGTGGCAGTAGGTAGGGATATACACTGTGTGTGGGTGGGGAGGGTGTGTGTGTGTGTGTGTCTGTGTGTGTGTGTGTGTGTGTGTCTCTGTGTATGTGTGTGTCTGTGTGTGTGTGTGTGTGTGTGTGTGTGTGTGTGTCTGTGTATGTGTGTGTGCGTGTGTGTGTGTGTGTGTGTGTGTGTGTGTGTGTGTGTGTGTGTGTGTGTGTTTGCGTGCGTGTGTGTGTGTGTGTCTGTGTGTGTGTGTGTGTGTCTCTATGTATGTGTGTGTGTGTCTGTGTGTCTCTGTTTATGTGTGTGTGTGTCTGTGTGTGTGTGTGTGTGTGTGTCTCTGTGTATGTGTGTGTGCGTGTGTGTGTGTGCGTGTGTGTGTGTGTGTGTGTATGTGCGTGTGTGTGTGTGTGTGTGTGTGTGTGTGTGTGTGCGTGAAAGCTCCTAGAATACAGTGTCTCTATGTCCCCATTCAATACCAACAGTCTATCATTGTTGTTGGTGTCAGGAAGTACCCATGTGACATAGTGACTCTGTTGAACCTGGTCCTGTTCAAGTCTTCAGACACCAGCAGAGAGATATACGAGATCTCCATGCAGCTGATGCAGGTAGGACACACACACACACACGGTTTTGTATTGCTACCCTTGTGGGGACCAAATAATTGATTCCATCCTAAATCCTATGTCCCCTAACCCTAACCCTAAATCTAACCATAACCTTAACCCTTAACCTAACCATAACTCTAAACTTAACCCTAACCCTAAGCCTAAGCCTAACCTTAACCTTAACCTTAACCCCAAACCCAAATCCTAACCCTAAAACTATACCTTACCCTAACTCCTAACCCTGACCTTAACCCCTAACCCTGACCTTAACCCCTAACCCTGACCTTAACCCCTAACCCTGACCTTAACCCCTAACCCCAACCTTAATTCTAAACCTAACCCTAATTGTAACCCTAAACCTAACCCCTAAGCATAAAATAGCATTTTTCCTCGTGGGGACCAGCAAAATGTCCCCACTTGTCCCAATTTTCCTTGTTTTTGTGTCCTTGTGAGATCTTCTGGTCCCCACAACGATAGCAAAACAAAAACACAACACATATCAACACAAACACACACACACACAGTCAAGGTTTGAAATTGATTAAATAATACAATGTCCCAAAACACTGAATCTGTATGACACAGTATTATACAGTACTATACCGTACACATGTATTATACAGTACACATGCATTATACAGTACTGTAGTATACAGTACTATACAGTATACATGCATTATACAGTACCATACAAGTATACATGTATTATACAGTACTATACAGTATACATGTATTATACAGTACTATACAGTACACATGTATAATACAGTACTGTATTATACAGTACTATACAGTATACATGTGTTATACAGTACACATGTATTATACAGTACACGTGTATTATACAGTACTATACAGTACACATGTATTATTCAGTACTATACATTATACATGTATTATACAGTACTATACAGTATACATGTATTATACAGTACTATACAGTACACATGTATTATACAGTACTGTATTATACAGTACTATACAGTATACATGTATTATACAGTACTATACAGTACACATGTATTATACAGTACTATACAGTATACATATATTATACAGTACTATACAGTACACATGTATTTGTTTGATTGACATGTTCTGGAAGCCAAGCTGTGTGTGTGTCTGATGTGTGTGTGTTAGGTGTGTGTGTGTGTGTGTGTGTGTGTGTGTGTGTGTGTGTGTGTGTGATGTGTGTGTGTTAGGTGTGTGTGTGTGTCTGATGTGTGTGTGTGTGTGTCTGATGTGTGTGTGTTAGGTGTGTGTGTGTGTCTGATGTGTGTGTGTTAGGTGTGTGTGTGT
>NW_028166599.1:35000-45000 GCF_964263955.1 Coregonus lavaretus
TCAGTCCTAAAACAAACATTCAAAACAATGGAATAAACGTCTTGAAACTGAGGTTCCATCTGAATTTGGGATCCAATAGGAATGCTCGTCCATTTGTGCTTTTTTTGAAATGTCACGCCTTTTTCTTTAATACACCACCTCTTCTATTAAATGTAGAATAAGATATTCCCTCTAATTTCACCTGATAGAAATGTTGTCATGTTGTCAGATATCATTACATATTCTCTCCAGAGTTATGTAGTTGCTTTACACAACTCTTTACTGTATGTATTTGTTTGTGTGTTGTTGTTGTTGTTGTTTATGTATTTATGTTGTTGTGTGTTGTTCAGGCAGGACAGGAGAACTTCCACGCCGTACTGTTGTTGTTGTATTTATTCGAATGTTGTTGTTGTTGTTGTTGTTGTTTATGTATTGATGTTGTTGTTGTGTTGTTCAGGCACTACGTCCAGCAGCAACACAGTAGTGGCAGGACAGGAGAACTTCCCAGAGACAGAGGAGCCCAAGCTGGCCAGAGAGAGCGAGGAGAGGTGGGTCCCCATCACAGCGCCCTTTGGGTAGATATTTTATACAATCATTTCAAATGACTTTATGATTCAGAAATCAATGTGATGACACTTTAAACGTAAAGCCTCCCCTCGCTGAGTGTGTCTGTGTTCTCAGGGCCAAGGCTCACAACAGACTGGAGTCTCGCTACAGTAACAGCTCTGGCGGTTCCTATGACGACGAGAAGAGTGAGTAGAACCTGATTTTTTATGGGGATTTTTTTTTATGATGCTAATTACATTTCCGTGGGGGATGCGGAACCTCACTGCAGATTCCTCTGTAGTCTGTAAACACACACACACACCTCTATGGGAAAGGGCCTGGCATTCCTCTCCACACATTCCACAATGTCATCATAATGTTAGTCACTTCAACCTCGTTAGCAGTCTGTTGTTGTAATTATCACTAATCACATAGCGTCTCTGACAAACTGACAGGAGATTTATACACGCACCAACGCACACACACAGCGAGAGAGACAAAGAGAGAAAGAGAGAGAGAGACTGACAAGGAGATTTACAACTTAAAGATGGACATGCTTTGTGACAGATGTAGGATCTTAATTTGAGCCAGTTTGCTACAGCAGGAAAGTAATAATAATTATGTGGATTATAATTCATGGACATTTTTGTAGGGGTTGATACATTTTTCGTTAGGGAAAATCAAGTCTGAAATTTCAAAGTGGAAATTACAAACTTCAGAAGCCTTTTTAAACCTTAAATACACTACATGATACAGACAGGATACGGACATTATACAGAAAGGATACAGACACGGACATGATACAGACAGGATACAGACACGGACATGATACAGACAGGATACAGACACAGACATGATACAGACAGGATACAGACACGGACATGATACAGACAGGATACAGACACGGACATGATACAGACAGGGACATGATACAGACAGGATACAGACACAGACATGATATAGACAGGATACAGACAGGATACAGACATGATACAGACAGGATACGGACATTATACAGACAGTATACAGACACGGACATGATACAGACAGGATACAGACAGGATACAGACACGGACAGGATACAGACAGGATACAGACACAGACATGATACAGACAGGATACAGACAGGATACAGACACGGACATGATACAGACAGGGACATGATACAGACAGGATACAGACACAGACATGATACAGACAGGATACAGACATGATACAGACAGGATACTGACACAGACATGATATAGACAGGATACAGACATGATACAGACAGGATACGGACATTATACAGACAGTATACAGACACAGACATGATACAGACAGGATACAGACAGGATACAGGCACGGACATGATACAGACAGGATACAGACACGGACATGATACAGACAGGATACAGACATGATACAGACAGGATACTGACACAGACATGATATAGACAGGATACAGACAGGATACAGACATGATACAGACAGGATACGGACATTATACAGACAGTATACAGACACGGACATGATACAGACAGGATACAGACAGGATACAGACACGGACAGGATACAGACAGGATACAGACACAGACATGATACAGACAGGATACAGACAGGATACAGACACGGACATGATACAGACAGGGACATGATACAGACAGGATACAGACACAGACATGATACAGACAGGATACCGGCACGGACATGATACAGACAGGATACAGACATGGACATGATACAGACATGATACAGACACGGACATGATACAGACAGGATACAGACACAGACATGATACAGACAGGATACAGACACGGACATGATACAGACTGGATACAGACACGGACATGATACAGACAGGATACAGACACAGACATGATACAGACAGGATACAGACATGATACAGACACGGACATGATACAGACAGGATACAGACACAGACATGATACAGACAGGATACAGACACGGACATGATACAGACAGGATACGGACATGATACAGACACGGACATGATACAGACAGGATACAGACAGGATACAGACACGGACATGATACAGACAGGATACAGACAGGACACAGACAGGATACAGACATGATACAGACACGGACATGATACAGATAGGATACAGACAGGATACAGACAGGATACAGACAATGTTCTATAGTATCACTTTCCCTTACAGACATACCAGACACCAGCACAGATATTCAGTCTGAATATCATCCACACCAACCACAGTACACACACATTGTCAGCCTGTCATCAGTGAAGGCATTCTGTCTGTGTTTAGCCTGCATGCCAGACACGTCCGCTTCGGGAAGAATCCAGACCAATGTGTGTATGTCTCGCTCTCAAGTGTGTGTGTGTGTGTTGCTCTCAAGTGTGTGTCTGGTGTGTGTGTGTCTGTCTGTTTGTCTGTGTCGCTCTCAAGAGTGTGTGTGTGTGTGTTTCACGATGTCTGATTGGCTAATCGCATACCACACATTCATGAGATAGTTATGTGGTGGCTTGTCACCATGCTGTCACATGGCTCTTCTGTCATCAGTCTTTAGGGTTTCCCTTATTGTTAAGATTTTATTTTCTAACAGCGCTTAGAGATTTTAAAACTAAAACATTTCAAAAATGTTGCTTGATTGAGCTTGCATGGTGCTGTTGAACCAATAGAAAAGTCGCAAAAGTGAAAACCCCGCCCACCTGGCTCTCCAGGCAAGCTAAAGCAAACGATTAAAGTATCTTCAAGATTTCTAATAATATTTAGTCAGACCCAGGTCTGATTATCATTCTAAACCCAGGTCTGATTATCATTCTAAACCCAGGTCTGATTATCATTCTAAACCCAGGTCTGATTATCTTTCTAAACCCAGGTCTGATTATCTTTCTAAACCCAGGTCTGATTATCTTTCTAAACCCAGGTCTGATTATCTTTCTAAACCCAGATATGATTATAATTTTAAACCTAGATCTGATTATCTTTCTAAACCTAGTTCTGATTATCATTCTAAACCCTTATCTGATTATCATTCTAAACCCAGATCTGATTATAATTTTAAACCCAGATCTGATTATCATTATGTGTTGTGTGTTGTGTGTTGTGTGTGTGTGTGTGTCTGAACCCAGGTCTGATAAGATTATTATAACATAACACTGTGTCCTGATTGGTCTATTCCCCCAGATGACCCTCTCCCGCCGTATGCTGGTTGGCTGATGAGCGTGTTGGAGACCAATCGGCCACAGCCGTTGCCCATGCCAGTTAACGGAGGTTGCTGGGCACCGCTGGTGGACTACCTTCCTGAAACCATCACACCTAGGGGACCACTACACAGGTGCTAATTTCGTCAACAATAAATATTATGAAAAACACTAGTCAACGACCTATTTTGCCTGATTAAAACTATGAGGATAACGAGACGAGATGCCCTGAAAAAAACATTACTATTACAAATTACTTTTCATTTTAGTCAACGGAAATATGACGAGACGAGAATTCCATGTGAGACTAATGGACATTACATTTGACAGTTTTGTCCAATCAGAAGTATGAATGCATGCAGAATATTTCATACAATCCTCTCATTGGCAGAATGGTAATCTTTCAGTTAAACTGATCTCCCAACACAGCTCCCAGGCGGTCTCTTCAGTCACTCGTCAATCTTTTGAGCTGATGCTTAGCCGTTCGGAAACAATAATGTTTACAGATGTAGGATCTTAATTTGATCAGTGTTTTGTTGCTGAGAATTTTCCTGCACAGTAGAAAATGCAAACTTGTAGTGTATTCGAAGTTTAAAAAAGGCTTCTAAAGTTTGTAATTTCCAGTTTAAAATGTCAGACTTCATTTGCCCAAACGAAAAATTTATCAACCCCTACAAAAAAAAATCCATTAATTATAATCCACATAATAATTCATATTTCCTGTTGCTGCAGGATTCATTTTCTGCCGTAGCAAACTGGCTCAAATAAAGATCCTTACTTTCACGTCGGCTATTTTTTGCTTTGATCTCATCAGAAGCTCTATTTTCTCACGTGCTCTGTTATTCATTCATCCGTGTTGCGGTCCACAACACAGATAGGGTCTCTCGCGGTCTGCAAATGCGAGTTGCAGTTGCTTTTTTCCTATGGGAAAAACAAATGCTATTTGTTGAATATTAGAAGTACAGTAAAGCTAAAATTGGCCCCTTTTCAGGGAAACCACATTTATTCCCTTGACGGTTATGACGGGGAGAAAGTCAGAGCTGTAAATTGTTTAACCTGGAATTGGTTACAACCTGCCACAATATCAATGTTGCCAGCTACGTTATAGGAGGGGACAATAGGCCTAGCTGGACAAGGCTCTCTAGAGGTGGTCTAAATATTCCATTATTTAATAGAAAACAATGCACTGACTATTATGTGACCTAAAATGGTGTGACTAAGGGAATGGAAGCTATTATGTGCATGATGTAAGTTAAGTTAGAGGTGTGTATGAACTATTTAATAAAACTAAATAAAGCTACAATGACTAAAATAGGACTTAAATGACTGACTAAAACTAGACTTAAGTGACTGTGACTAAAACTAGACATAAATGACTGTGACTAAAACTAGACTTAAATGGCTGTGACTAAAACTAGACTAAATTGACTGTGACTAAAACTAGACTTAAATGACTGTGACTAAAACTAGACTACAATTGTAAGAAGGATGAATTGACTAAAATGGGACCAAGACTGAAAAGGCATTTTAGTCATAAAGACAAACCCTAAAACGACATCTAAAATAGGAGACAAAATGAACACTGACACACACGCACGCACATACAGTACACGCACACACACACACACACACACACACACACACACACACACACACACACACACACACACACACGCACACACGCACACACACACACACACACACACACACACACACACACACACACACACACACACACACACAGGCACCTGCATACCTTTCAAGCCAAGAGGCTGCTAACCTGCTGATCCAGCTGCAGGACAGTATGTAGAGAATGTGTCTGTGTTCCTCATCACCTAAATATATTTATCTCTGTCTCAGTAATCATCACCTAAATATAATTATCTCTGTCTCAGTAATCATCACCTAAATATATTTATCTCTGTCTCAGTAATCATCACCTAAATATAATTATCTCTGTCTCAGTAATCATCACCTAAATATAATTATCTCTGTCTCAGTAATAATCACCTAAATATAATAATCTCTGTCTCAGTAATAATCACCTAAATATAATTATCTCTGTCTCAGTAATCATCACCTAAATATAATTATCTCTGTCTCAGTAAGAAAGAGATATCGTAGAGAGACATACAGCGACACTGTCGAGGAAAAACGTGTGTGTCTATTTATTTAAAATGCTGTTCGTCAACTGTGTGTGTGTTCATCTCTATGGTTGGACTTTATGACAATGTCATAAAATAAATTGTTTGGGAATAAAACGTTAGAAAAAAAGAATTTCCAGAATGAAAAGTACATGTAGCATGTTTAAATCAAGACCTCTATTTGTGTTCCAAACTTGTTTTGTGAAATGTGCAGATACTTGCAAATCCATTTTATTCCCTTTGTTCATTACAGGTTAAACTAACTCAATCACGTGTTGTGCTGTGCATTCATTCTCTCAGGTGTAATGTAGCAGTGATCTTTATGACAGAGATGGTGGTGGACCACAGTGTGAGAGAGGACTGGGCCCTACACCTTCCACTACTGCTGCACGCCCTCTTCCTGGGTACGGTACCATACTAACCCTAACACTACCACTACCACTGCACGCCCTCTTCCTGGGTACGATACCATACTAACCCTAACACTACCACTACTGCTGCACGCCCTCTTCCTGGGTACGGTACCATACTAACCCTAACACTACCACTACCACTGCACGCCCTCTTCCTGGGTACGATACCATACTAACCCTAACACTACCACTACTGCTGCACGCCCTCTTCCTGGGTACGATACCATACTAACCCTAACACTACCACTACTGCTGCACGCCCTCTTCCTGGGTACGATACCATACTAACCCTAACACTACCACTACCACTGCACGCCCTCTTCCTGGGTACGATACCATACTAACCCTAACACTACCACTACTGCTGCACGCCCTCTTCCTGGGTACGATACCATACTAACCCTAACACTACCACTACCACTGCACGCCCTCTTCCTGGGTACGATACCATACTAACCCTAACACTACCACTACCACTGCACGCCCTCTTCCTGGGTACGATACCATACTAACCCTAACACTACCACTACTGCTGCACGCCCTCTTCCTGGGTACGATACCATACTAACCCTAACACTACCACTACCACTGCACGCCCTCTTCCTGGGTACGATACCATACTAACCCTAACACTACCACTACTGCTGCACGCCCTCTTCCTGGGTACGATACCATACTAACCCTAACACTACCACTACCACTGCACGCCCTCTTCCTGGGTACGATACCATACTAACCCTAACACTACCACTACTGCTGCACGCCCTCTTCCTGGGTACGATACCATACTAACCCTAACACTACCACTACCACTGCACGCCCTCTTCCTGGGTACGATACCATACTAACCCTAACACTACCACTACTGCTGCACGCCCTCTTCCTGGGTACGATACCATACTAACCCTAACACTACCACTACTGCTGCACGCCCTCTTCCTGGGTACGATACCATACTAACCCTAACACTACCACTACCACTGCACGCCCTCTTCCTAGGTACGGTACTATCTCTGTCTGTCTGTCGGCATGTGTGTGAGGCGTGTGTGTGCGCGCACGTGTGTGCGCGCACGTGTGTGTGTGTGTGTGTGTGTGTGTGTGTGTGTGTGTGTGTGTGTGTGTGTGTGTGTGTGTGTGCGTGCGCGCGTGCGTGCGTGCGTGCGTGCGTGCGTGTGTGAGGGTAGTAGATATGTTCCTGATGTTATCTGTCTTTAAGTGTCTCTAATTAAACACCATGTCAGAGTCCCTGTGTTGAATCCATGTCCTCCCTCTGTCAGAATGATGGCTTCTGAAACAGAGAATTAGAGCGAGTTGGTGTGTGATTCCATGTATGTCACACACATGAACACGAACACACACACGCACATACACAACACACAAACACACACACACACACACACACACACACAGTCTTGGCATCCTGCGGGATCGTCTGAGACCAGCCACCCAGACAGCTGAGGAGTATTTCAGTAACTGAGGAGTATTTCTGTCTGTAATAAAGTCCTCTTGTGGGGAAAAACTCATTCTGATTGGCTGGGCCTGGCTCCCAAGTGGGTGGGCCATCCATGGCTCCGCCCCTTCCCAGTCATGTGAAATCCATAGATTAGGGCCTAATGAATTTAATACAATTGACTGATTTCCTTATATGAACTGTAACTCAGTAAAATTGTTGAAATTGTTGCATGTTGCATTTATATTTTTGTTCAGTATAGTTCTATGATCTCAAGAGCTTCTATGTGGTATGCATGGGGCCTTTACTGTTTCCTGAAATTGTCCAGGTCTGGACCACTACATGTCTAACGTTGTGTCTGTTCTCCAGGTCTGGACCACTACAGGCCTAACGTTGTGTCTGTTCTCCAGGTTTGGACCACTACAGGTCTAACGTTGTGTCTGTTCTCCAGGTCTGGACCACTACAGGCCTAACGTTGTGTCTGTTCTCCAGGTCTGGACCACTACAGGTCTAAAGTTGTGTCTGTTCTCCAGGTCTGGACCACTACAGGTCTAAAGTTGTGTCTGTTCTCCAGGTCTGGACCACTACAGGTCTAACGTTGTGTCTGTTCTCCAGGTCTAACGTTGTGTCTGTTCTCCAGGTTTGGACCACTACAGGTCTAACGTTGTGTCTGTTCTCCAGGTCTGGACCACTACAGGTCTAACGTTGTGTCTGTTCTCCAGGTCTGGACCACTACAGGCCTAACGTTGTGTCTGTTCTCCAGGTCTGGACCACTACAGGTCTAACGTTGTGTCTGTTCTCCAGGTCTGGACCACTACAGGCCTAACGTTGTGTCTGTTCTCCAGGTCTGGACCACTACAGGCCTAACGTTGTGTCTGTTCTCCAGGTCTGGACCACTACAGGCCTAACGTTGTGTCTGTTCTCCAGGTCTGGACCACTACAGGCCTAACGTTGTGTCTGTTCTCCAGGTCTGGACCACTACAGGCCTAACGTTGTGTCTGTTCTCCAGGTCTGGACCACTACAGGTCTAACATTGTGTCTGTTCTCCAGGTCTGGACCACTACAGGTCTAACGTTGTGTCTGTTCTCCAGGTCTGGACCACTACAGGTCTAACGTTGTGTCTGTTCTCCAGGTCTAACGTTGTGTCTGTTCTCCAGGTCTGGACCACTACAGGTCTAAAGTTGTGTCTGTTCTCCAGGTCTGGACCACTACAGGTCTAACGTTGTGTCTGTTCTCCAGGTCTAACGTTGTGTCTGTTCTCCAGGTCTGGACCACTACAGGCCAGAGGTGTTTGAACACAGCAAGCGTCTCCTCCTCCACCTCCTCATCGCTTTATCCTGCAACAACAACTTCCAGGTTTTTCTATTTTGTATTTATTATGGATCCCCCCATTAGCTGTTGCCAAGGCAGCAGCTTCTCTTCCTGGGGTCCAGCAAAATTAAGGCAGTTATAAAAATTTTTTTTTAAACATTACAATACATTCACACTGAAAGACGTGGTCCTGTTCAATAGGGTGCACTGTAGCAAAACATTTTCAAATGGGAAGCTTTGGCACAAGACAGTAATAAGACCAGCATGTGTTTATGGTTGTGTGTAAGATTGTCTGAGAGTTTGTGTGTTTTCAGGGCATAGCGTGTGTGTGTGTGGTTGTGTGTGAGAGGTTATGTATTGTCTGTAAAACATGCTATATCCGTGTGTTTCCAGGTCATAGCGTGTGTGTGTGGTTGTGTGTGAGAGGTTATGTATTGTCTGTAAAACATGCTATATCCGTGTGTTTCCAGGTCATAGCGTGTGTGTGTGTGGTTGTGTGTGAGAGGTTATGTATTGTCTGTAAAACATGCTATATCCGTGTGTTTCCAGGTCATAGCGTGTGTGTGTGGTTGTGTGTGAGAGGTTATGTATTGTCTGTAAAACATGCTATATCCGTGTGTTTCCAGGTCATAGCGTGTGTGTGTGGTTGTGTGTGAGAGGTTATGTATTGTCTGTAAAACATGCTATATCCGTGTGTTTCCAGGTCATAGCGTGTGTGTGTGTGGTTGTGTGTGAGAGGTTATGTATTGTCTGTAAAACATGCTATATCCGTGTGTTTCAGGGCATAGCGTGTGTGTGTGGTTGTGTGTGAGAGGTTATGTATTGTCTGTAAAACATGCTATATCCGTGTGTTTCCAGGTCATAGCGTGTGTGTGTGGTTGTGTGTGAGAGGTTATGTATTGTCTGTAAAACATGCTATATCCGTGTGTTTCCAGGTCATAGCGTGTGTGTGTGTGGTTGTGTGTGAGAGGTTATGTATTGTCTG
>NW_028166598.1:0-1000 GCF_964263955.1 Coregonus lavaretus
CAGAGGCCCAGGACAAGCTTACTTAGGGGACTCTTCTCCAAGTCATCTCTCGTAGGTGATGGCTTTGTTATGGAAGGTTTGGGAATCGCTTCCTTTTAAGTGGTTATAGAATTTAACGGCTCTTTTCTGGATTTTGATAATTAGCGGGTATTGGCCTAATTCTGCTCTGCATGCATTATTTGGTGTTTTACGTTGTACACGGAGGATGTTTTTGCAGAATTCTGCATGCAGAGTCTCATTTGGTGTTTGTCCCATTTTGTGAATTCTTGGTTGGTGAGCGGACCCCAGACCTCAGAACCATAAAGGCAATGGTTCTATAACTGATTCAAGTATTTTTAGCCAGATCCTAATTGGTATGTCAAATTTAATTTTCCACATAATTGCATATAAATCATTAAAAATCCTACAATGTGATTTTCTGGATTTTTTTTCTCTCATTTTGTCTGTCATAGTTGACGTGTACCTATGATGAAAATTACAGGCCTCTCTCATCTTTTAAGTGGGAGACTTGCACAATTGGTGGCTGACTAAATACTTTTTCCCCCACTGTATATGCTGTACAAATTACACTGTACAAATAAGTCTGGTCACAAGGTAATTGGTTGCTGTCAACATTGGACAGATACACTATATATACAAAAGTAAGTGGACACCCTTTCAAATGGAGTGGAATTGGCTATTTCAGCCACACCAATTGCTGACAGGTGTATAAAATTGAGCACACAGCCATGCAATCTCCATAGACAAATATTGGCAGTATAATGGCCTTACTGAAGAGCTCAGTGACTTTCAACGTTGCACCGTCATAGAATGCCACCTTTCAAATTTCTGCTCTGCTAAAGCTGCCCGGTCAACTGTAAGTGCTGTTATTGTGAAGTGGAAACGTCTAGGAGCAACAATGGCTCAGTCGCGAAGTGCTAGGCCACACAAGCTCACAGAACGGGACAGCCGAGTGCTGAAGCGTGTAAAAATCGTCTGTCCTCTGTCGCAACACTCACTA
>NW_028166597.1:0-20083 GCF_964263955.1 Coregonus lavaretus
CGTCTTCATGTAACAGTTAGTGCAGTAGGGCTTCTCATCATGCTGAAACACAATGCACAGAAAACATCTTAGTTCATGAGATAGATAGATAGATAGATAGATAGATAGATAGATAGATAGATAGATAGATAGATAGATAGATAGATAGATAGATAGATAGATAGATAGATAGATAGATAGATAGATAGATAGATAGATAGATAGATAGATAGATAGATAGATAGATAGATAGATAGATAGATAGATAGATAGATAGATAGATAGATAGATAGATAGATAGATAGATAGATAGATAGATAGATAGATAGATAGATAGATAGATAGATAGATAGATAGATAGATAGATAGATAGATAGATAGATAGATAGATGATAGATAGATAGGTAGGTAGGTAGGTAGGTAGGTAGGTAGGTAGGTAGGTAGGTAGGGGTGTAGGTAGGTAGGTAGGTAGGTAGGTAGGTAGGTAGGTAGGTAGGTAGGTAGGTAGGTAGGTAGGTAGATAGATAGATAGATAGATAGATAGATAGATAGATAGATAGATAGATAGATAGATAGATAGATAGATAGATAGATAGATAGATAGATAGATAGATAGATAGATAGATAGATAGATAGATAGATAGATAGATAGATAGATAGATATATAGATAGATAGATAGATAGATAGATAGATAGATAGATAGATAGATAGATAGATAGATAGATAGATAGATAGATAGATAGATAGATAGATAGATAGATAGATAGATAGATAGATAGATAGATAGATAGATAGATAGATAGATAGATAGATAGATAGATAGATAGATAGATAGATAGATAGATAGATAGATAGATAGATAGATAGATAGATAGATAGATAGATAGATAGATAGATAGATAGATAGATAGATAGATAGATAGATAGATAGATAGATAGATAGATAGATAGATAGATAGATAGATAGATAGATAGATAGATGAAATGGCTCTGGTCTTTACATTGTTCCACCACAAGGCTACCTTGGTTAAATCGTCACATGGTTTACCTACCTGCTGCACAAATTCTCCTAACTTTCCATGAAAAGTCAAATCTGAAGTTAATCTGACAAAAGCTGGATCCCTTCTAGCCATGACCCAACAGCAACACCGTCAGAACAATAGCAGTCTTCATTCTGAAAGGAGTCTGGTCTTCTTCAGAAGTAGTGTAGTAGTCTACAGGGTTCAGGACTCACCTTTTTAAACACTTCTTAACTCTCATATCATGAGGTTCCACATGTGTTTGGTTACATAGTGCCCAATGTTCTTCTTAGTGATAAAACAGCAAACATTAAGAGTGTTTACTTATCACACCCACATATATAATAAATATACTAGAATATAATATACTATACTACATTCATATGCTTTTTACTACTCACACATCATATCATGAATGAAGGCCATGTGTTGTTAAGAGCCAGCAGTGAAAACATACTGACAGGAGAGTTCCTCTTACGGCCACTAGGTGATAATATTGTTTCACAGACGCAGAACTGTAGTCTAGAATTAAGCACTGTCTCAATTATGTCTCCTTTCTCCTAAGGTGTTAACTTGTTCACTTCCCTAAACTGAAATGACTGGTATAAGAACTATGGTGGAAACTCCCTCTTGATAACAGAAGTAAAGTCCCATGGGTGGAATGGTGGAAGACGACCCTCACCCCCTCATCCCCCTCTCCTCTTCTCCCCATCTCCTCTTCTCCCCCTCTCCTCTCCTCCCCTCTCCTCTCCTCTTCTCCCCCTCTCCTCTTCTCCTCCTCTCCTCCTCTCCTCTTCTCCTCCTCTCCCCCTCCCCCTCTCCTCTTCTCCTCCCTCTCCTCTCCTCCCCTTTCCTCTTCTCCTCCTCTCCTCTCCTCCTCCTCTCCCCCCTCCCCCCTCCCCCTCTCAAGCAGTAGAAAGTTAGAGGTGATATTATAGGACACACTACGTGAAACTTTGCTGCTCTGTCAGCAGTTTCCTGTGGGGTTTTTCAAAACAGAGCTGAGTTCAACCAGTGATCTAAGATAAGTTGCTACGAAGTTTATCTCACATCAAAGACCTAATGAACTAATGACATAGAAGTCATATAGCCTAGCAGTATTTTCCACTCTTCAGTCCACTCTTCATGACAGTAGACTTGTATAGCTCAGTGGAGCCCCAGTTAGAGACAGATATGATACCTGCAGTGATATTGATGATCCTGTTCTGGAGCACAGGTAGGATGCTGTTATACTGATATACACTTATGACAGTTACTGAGATATGATTTGATATTGTAAGATATATGATCATTTGCAAAGCTAGTAAATGAACATCCAACTGGAAGCAGACAGTAAAAATCTGTCTCAAAGCAGAACAATGATGTTATCACCTGTAAATGTATTATACTATAGCATAATTGTCCATCTGGGGACAGGCACTAATGTCAGTTAAGTTGTGATGGTGACAGCAATCTGACTGTTGTATATTCAGTGTGTCAATGATTGATTGTACATGTCTCTATGTAAATGAAAGAGAGTATATATTATATATTTTATATTGGTCATCTGTTAGAGCAGGAGGGGGGACACTTTGGACTAACTCCTTGATGAGATCCACAACTAGGGACATTTGTAACGCCTTCAAAGGCCTGTCTTAATGAATTGGACCTGGAGTTACTGTCAGCTCAAAACAATTAGTTTGAATGTCGTATAGAGCTGCTCTTTCTTTTTAAACAATCTTAAGAGCTGTCATTTTATTGTGAGGAACTGTAGTTTATCAGACCTTTTTCTGTTCTGTCCTCTGTTGTGTGAGTGATCAGGTCACAGACTCAGGTCTGGTCCAATGATAGAGGTCTGTGACCTGAGTCAAGATCAACAGGCCTGATGCTATATGTCAGGAAAGAGAGAGAGAACTAGAGAGAGAGAGAGAGTGAGAGAGAGAGAGAGAGAGAGAGAGAGAGAGAGAGAGAGAGAGAGAGAGAGAGAGAGAGAGAGAGAGAGAGAGAGAGAGAGAGAGAGGAGGGGAGGGGGAGAGGGAGGAGGGAGTGGGGAGAGAGAGGAGGGAGTGGGGTGAGAGAGGAGGGGAGGGGAGAGAGAGGAGTAATGGGGAGAGAGGAGGGGAGGGGAGAGAGAGGATGGGATCTGGAAGTTAATCTGGAAATTAATCTGGAAGTGAATCTGGAAGTGAATAGGAAGTTAATAGGAATACGATATTTAGATCGCAAAAACGTTTATTATGCATGTCAGATTTCAATACTGGCCGATGTCATGACTCGGGAGGATGTCTTCTCTCGAATGAGCCATTGATCATATTTCTGCGATATTCCTACCTACTGAAATGTGTAATTTAACGGAGGGTCTAGCACATTTTTCCTATTTGTCTGCCTCTTTAGTCCAGGGGGCATTGCATGGTGCCGTTGCCAGAGATATTATAGAAAAGAGATAGAATCCACTGAATGAATGAATGTACAATGTCCCACTCAGCAGACTGTCGACCAATCGCGTTCAAGTTGTCATACTGCGTCAAGCGGTTGCTAAGCGAATCGTCAGCCAATTCCTTCTCAAAGTCAGTCTATATGTCGAGAAACGTGCCTCTATTCCTCGAAAGTACATAATAACACGATGCCAAAGCTATACGATACTACAGATAGCAAGTTCATTATTTCACATCTCGCAAAAAGATGTATGTTGCACTTCTTGTTGACGAAATTCATGCTAATATTAGGTGTTTGAGCTAGCGCCCAATAGACTCCCATTCACTTCTTGAAGGAGAGCGCTCCTTGTACCAGAATCACCCAGAATGCACCGCGCTGCCCATTGACCTAGTATGGGCAACGTTTCCCATCTCCTCCAAGTATATCTGCTGTTGTGAATGTTAGACTCCACTCTGTGAGCGACATCGATCTGCAGGAGATTGTAGACTCCTAAATTGATTGTGTAGTTTGTTTAGGCGATTTTACAGCTAGCTAGCTACTTCACATGCTGATATTGTCTTTGTATTATTGTGTGTAGCCAGCCCATAGAGAGAGCATTGCATTGTGGATTTTGTAGTCTACTTGAGCTGCAACAGAGTTTCCATGTTGCTACCAACCTATTATAACGTCAAAATGAAACATTTGTTTACAAAAATTGTTTTCACATATTAGTGTAATTAAACACTGTAAATGAAAGTGATGAGTGGCTTTGTGTGGATTTCTCCTTTAATGTGTAGATTTTCATTTTGTATTTCATGATTTTCTTCATTCTTTGGTTGAGTTTGTTTGTCTTTATACTTCCTTGTCGATTGTAGGCCTAAGTAATTCCTTTGATGTATGCCTTTTATTTCAATGCATGTGTAGGATTTATCTGGGATAGTTTGCATTCACAGTCAGCTGTTTTATGCTCCAGTAACTTTCACATTGATGTCAGTATTTGAAGTCAGCCTTTGAATCGTGTATTATGCATCTATGTCATTGCACTGTATGCACTGTTCCCCAAGTAGGCTAAATGAGTCAATGGGGAGGTTGAGTAGTATGATGAGGTTGAGTTTGTTTATATGTATATATATATATATTACCATTATGTAACCAGGTAGGCCAGTTGAGAACAAGTTCTCATTTACAACTGCGACCTGGCCAAGATAAAGCAAAGCAGTGCGATAAAAACAACAACAACACAGAGTTACATATGGGGTAAACAAAACGTACAGTCAATAACACAATAGAAAATAGAAAATCTATTTACAGTGTGTGCAAATGTAGTAAGTTATGGAGGTAAGGCAATAAATAGGCCATAGTGCAAAATAATTACAATTTAGTATTAACACTGGAGTGATAGATGTGCAGAAGATGATGTGCAAATAGAGATACTGGGGTGCAAATGAGCAAAATAAATAACAATATGGGGATGAGGTAGTTGGGTGGGCTAATTACAGATTGGTCTGTGTACAGGTGCAGTGATCAGTAAGCTGCTCTGACAACTGATGCTTAAAGTTAGTGAGGGAGATAAGAGTCTACAGCTTCAGAGATTTTTGCAGTTTGTTTCAGTTATTGGCAGCAGAGAACTGGAAGGACTGGCGGCCAAAGGAGGTGTTGGCTTTGGGCATGACCAGTGAGATATACCTGCTGGAGCGCAGACTACGGGTGGGTGTTGCTATGTTGACCAAAGAGCTACGATAAGGCAGGGATTTGCCTAGCAGTGATTTATAGATGACCTGGAGCCAGTGGGTTTGGCGACGAATATGTAGCGAGGGCAAGCCAACGAGAGCGTACAGGTCACAATGGTGGGTAGTATATGGGGCTTTGGTGACAAAACGGATGGCACGGAAAGACTACATCCAATTTGCTGAGTAGAGTGTTGGAGACTATTTTGTAAATGACATTGCCGAAGTCAAGGATCGGTAGGATAGTCAGTTTTACGAGGGTATGTTTGGCAGCATGAGTGAAGGAGACTTTGTTGCGAAATAGGAAGCAGATTCTAGATTTAACTTTGGATTGGAGATGCTTAATGTGAGTCTGGAAGGAGAGTTTACCGTCTAACCAGACACCAAGGTATGTGTAGTTGTCCACATATTCTAAGTCAGACCTGCCGAGTGATTCTAGTCGGGCGGGCGGGTGCAAGCAGCGTTCGATTGAAGAGCATGCATTTAGTTTTACTAGCATTTAAGAGCAGTTGGAGGCTACGGAAGGAGTGTTGTATGGCATTGAAGCTCGTTTGGAGGTTTGTTAACATAGTGTCCAATGAAGGGCCAGATGTATACAAAATGGTGTCGTCTGCATAGAGGTGGATCTGAGAGTCACCCGCAGCAAGGGCGACATCATTGATATACACAGAGAATAGAGTCGGCCTGGGAATTGAACCCTGTGGCACCTCCATGGAGACTGCCATAGGTCCAGACAACAGGCCCTCCGATTTGACACATTGAACTCTATCTGAGAAGTAGTTGGTGAACCAGGCGAGGCAGTCATTTGAGAAACCAAGGCTATTTAGTCTGCCAATAAGAATGCGATGATTGACAGAGTCGAAAGCCTTGGCCAGGTCGATGAAGATGGCTGCACAGTACTGTCTTTTATCGATCGCGGTTATAATATTGTTTAGGACCTTGAGCGTGGCTGAGGTGCACCCATGACCAGCTCGGAACCAGATTGCATAGCGGAGAAGGTACGGTGGGATTCGAAATGGTCGGTGATCTGTTTGTTAACTTGGCTTTCAAATACTTTCGAAAGGCAGGGAAGGATGGATATAGGTCTGTAACAGTTTGGATCGAGAGTGTCTCCCCCTTTGAAGAGGGGGATGACCGCGGCAGCTTTCCAATCTCTAGGGATCTCAGACAATACGAAAGATAGGTTGAACAGGCTAGTACTAGGGGTTGCGACAAATTCGGCGGCTAATTTTAGAAAGAAAGGGTCCAGATTGTCTAGCCCAGCTGATTTGTAGGGGTCCAGATTTTGCAGCTCTTTCAGAACATCAGCTATCTGAATTTGGTTGAATGAGAAGCGGGGGGGGCATGGGCAAGTTGCAGCGGAGGGTGCAGAGCTTGTCGCCGGGATAGGGGTAGTCAGGTGGAAAGCATGGCCAGCCGTAGCAAAATGCTTATTGAAATTCTCGATTATCGTAGATTTATCGGTGGTAACAGTGTTTCCTAGCCTCAGTGCAGTGGGCAGCTGGGAGGAGGTGCTCTTATTCTCCATGGACTTTACAGTGTCCCAAAACCTTTTGGAGTTAGTGCTAGAGGATGCACATTTCAGTTTGAAAAAGCTAGCCTTTGCTTTCCTAACTGATTGTGTAGTACATTTTACACTCCATTTCAAATACCTTTAAACATAATATAAACCTCATATTGCAGTGATAATTCATGTCTGGGGGCATTTTGTTAGTTTTTGCTGTTCTCCAAATAGTATTTTAGAGTTTTAAGTACAGTAAATGAGCTTCAACTGGTGGGGGGATTTCTACACACCCCATTTAGCCATACACTAGGTTTAGCTGTGTTTCTACACACAACATTTAGCCATTCACTAGGTTTAGTTGTATTTTTACACAACCCATTCAGCCATACACTAGGTTTAGCTGTGTTTCTACACACAACATTTAGCCATACCCTAGGTTTAATTGTATTTCTACACACCCCATTTAGCCATACCCTAGGTTTAATTGTATTTCTACACACCCCATTTAGCCATACCCTAGGTTTAGCTGTATTTCTACACACCCAATTTAGCCATACACTAGGTTTAGTTGTATTTCTACACACCTCATTTAGACATACCCTAGGTTTAGCTGTATTTCTACACACCCAATTTAGCCATACACTAGGTTTAGTTGTATTTCTACACACCTCATTTAGACATACCCTAGGTTTAGCTGTATTTCTACACCCCCAAACTACTTCCTGCAGCTATGGGACAGAGGAGGAGGGGAGGGGAGATGGAGAGTGAGAGAGAAGAGGAGGAGAGAGAGAGAGGGAGATGTCAAAAGAGATAGGGCTGACAGACTAACACGCAGTCAACTGAATATCTTTTCATAACTGACTTCTCACCAGTGATGTCATCACAACCAGTAACCTTGTCCACTCTTCCACTCCTGGTACGGCTCAGCTTGACCTCTGACCTATGAAATGAATGATTTCAAAAACAGACAAAAGCAAAGGTATTAAATTATATATAAACTCATCTACAAAGAGAGGTTCACCTTTCCACAGAAGGGGAATGTGTGTACACATGGGTGTTGTTGCACCATACCAACGATAAGCCTATCTTCCCCATCACATCACGTGTGTTGTTGCACCATACCAACGATAAGCCTATCTTCCCCATCACATCATGAAAGGTCATGTTGATGTTCATTTCTCCTCTCTTTTGCCTAGGTGGCTCCACTAGGGTCCTCTCAGCCAAGTGGCTCCACTAGGGCCCTCTCAGTCAGCTGGTTCCCCAATACTCCTCTCCCTTTCTCCCCCTCTTCCCCCTCTCCTCCTCTCCCACTCTCCCACTTTCCCCCTCTAATTTCTTCTCCCCCTCTCCCCCTCTCCTTTTCTCCCTCTTTCCCCTCTCCCCCATCTCTTTTCTTCTCCCCCTCTCCCTCTCACCCTCCTATCCTCCTCTCCCCCTCTCCCTCTCCTCTCCTCACTCTACTCCTCTCCCTCTCTCCCCCTCTCCCACCCTCTCCTCCTCTACCATTCTCCCCCTCTCCCCCTCTCCTCTCCCCCTCACCTCCTCTCACCCCTCTCCTCTTCTCCCTCTCTCCCCTCTCTCCCCTCTCCTCTTCTCCCTCTTTCCCCCTCTCCCCATCTCCTCCTCTCCCTCTCTCCCACTCTCCCCCTCTCCCCCCCCTCCCCTTCTTCCCCTCTCCCCCTCTCCTCTTCTCCATCTCTCCCCCTCTCTCCACTCTCCTACTCTCCCCCTCTCTCCTCTTCTCTTTCCCCCCTCTCCCCCTCTCCTCTTCTCCCTCTCTCCCCTTCTCCACCTGTCTTTCTTCTCCCCCTCTCCCTCTCTCCTCTTCTCCCTCTTTCCCCCTCTCTTTTCTTATTCCCCTCTCCCCATCTCCCCCTCTCCTCTTCTCCCTCTCTCCACCTCTCCCCCTCTCTCCCTCTCCTCTTCTCCCTCTCTCAACTTCTCCCACCTCTCCTCTCCTCTCCCCTCTCCTCCTATCCCTCTCTCCCCCTTCCCCCCCTCTCCTCTGCCTCTCGCCTTCTTTCCCCCCTCTACTCTTTTCCCTCTCTCTCCCCTCTTTTCCTCTCCTCTTTTCCCCTTCTCCCCTCTCCCCCTCTCCTCTTCTCCCTCTCTACCTCTCTCCACACCTCTCCTCTCCCTATCTCCCCCTCTCCTCCTCTCCCTCTCTCCCCCTCTCCCCCTCTCCTATCCCTCTCTCCTCCTCTCCCCATCTCCTATTCTCCACCTCTCCTGTTCTCCCCCTCTCCCCCCTCTCCCCCTCTCCCCCTCTCCTCTTCTCACTCTCTCCCCATCTCCACTTCTCCCTCAATCCCCCTCTCCACCCTCTCCTCTTCTCCCTCTCTCCCCTCTCCCCCCTCCTCTCCTCTCCTCCTCTCCTCTTATCACTCTCTGCTCCTCTTCCCCTTTCTCCTACTCTCCCTCTCGCCATCTCTCCCCCCTCTCTTTTCTTCTCCCCTCTCCCCTCTCCCCTCTCCTCTTCTCCCTCTCTCCCCTCCCCCCTCTCCTCTCTTCTCCCCCTCTCCACCCTCTCCCCCCCTCTCCTCCTCTGCATCTCTCCTCCTCTCCCCCCTCTCCTCCTCTCCCTATCTACCCCTCTCTCCCTCTCCTCTTCTTCCCTCTCCCCTCTCCACCCTCTCCTCTTCTCCCTCTCTCCCCTCTCCACCCTCTCCTCTTCTCCCTCTCTCCCCTCTCCTCCCCTCTCCTCCCCTCTCCTCCTCTCCCCCTCTCCTCCTCTCCCTCTCTGCTCCTCTCCCCCTCTCCTCCTCTAGCTCTCTCCTCCTCTCCTCTTCTCCTCCTCTCCCTCTCTCTTCCTCCTCTCCTCTCCTCTCCTCTCCTCTCCTCTCCTCTCCTCTCCCTCTCCTCTCCTCTCCTCTCCTCTCCTCTCCTCTCCTCTCCTCTCCTCTCCTCTCCTCTCCTCTCCTCTCCTCTCCTCTCCTCTCCTCTCCTCTCCTCTCCTAGAGAGAGAGAGAGAGAGAGGAGGGGAGGGGAGGGGAGAGAGGAGGGAGTGGGGAGAGATGGGAGGGGGACAGAGCATAGCCGCAGCAAGTAGTGGTGCGGAGTAGGGGAGGGGAGAGAGGATAGAGTGAGGAGGGGAGAGAGAGGAGGGAGTGGGGAGAGAGAGAAGAGAGTGCGGAGATAGGGGGGAGGAGAGAGTGAGGAAGGAGTGGGGGAGAAAGAGGAGGGAGTGGGGAGAGATTAGGGGAGAGAGAGGAGGGGAGAGAGTTGAGTAAGAGAGAGAGAGAGAGAGAGAGAGAGAGAGAGAGAGAGAGAGAGAGAGAGAGAGAGAGAGAGAGAGAGAGAGAGAGAGAGAGAGAGAGGAGGGGAGAGAGAGGAGGGAGTGGGGGAGAGAGAGAGGAGTAGAGAGAGAGAGAGAGAGAGAGAGAGAAAGAGAGAGAGGGAAAAGAGAGTCGAGTAGAGAGAGAGAGAGAGAGAGAGAGAGAGAGAGAGAGAGAGAGAGAGAGAGAGAGAGAGAGAGAGAGAGAGAGAGAGAGAGAGAGGAGAAGACAGAGAGAGAGAGGAGGGGAGAGAGAGGAGGGAGTGGGGAGAGAGAGGGGTGCTGGAAGTTAATCTGGAAATTAATCTGGAAGTTAATAGGAAGTTAATAGGAATAGGACATTTAGATCGCATAAACGGGGCATTTTGTTAGTTTTTGCTGTTCTCCAAATAGTAATTTTTAGAGTTTTAAGTACAGTAAATGAGCTTCAACTGGTGGGGGGATTTCTACACACCCCATTTAGGCATACAATAGGTTTAGCTGTGTTTCTAACACACAACATTTAGCCATTCACTAGGTTTAGTTGTATATCTACACAACCCATTTAGGCCATACACTAGGGTTTAGCTGTGTTTCTACACACCCCATTTAGCCATACCCTAGGTTTAGCTGTATTTCTACACAAAAATGTAGCCATACCCTAGGTTTAGTTGTATTTCTACACACCCCCTTTTAGCCATACCCTAGGTTTAGCTGTATTTCTACACCCCCCAAACAACTTCCTGCGGCTACAGGACAGAGGAGAGGAGGGTGAGGGGAGATGGATAGTGAGAGAGAAGAGGAGGAGAGAGAGGGAGATGTCAAAAGAGATAGGGCTGACAAACGATTAGTTACCGGAGTGTAACTCCAGTTCTATGATTGGAGCGGAGCCCCATAGGGAGCTCTGCTCCTATTGGTTTACCCACTGCCCTAAGACAAAATTATGCACACACCTGCAGCCAATAGGAGTACAGGTGTCCCTATAAGAGGGGATGCCTCTCCTCAATCAGCCTCCCGAGATATTTATCTTCAGCGAGACTAGAGAGGAGAGGGTCGGCAGGGCCTTAAGTCCTATGGGGCTCCGCTCCACTCATAGAACTGGAGTTACACTCCGGTAACTAATCGTTCTATATCGTGGAGCTCCGCCCCATATGGGAGCTCTGCTCCTCGTGGTTTGAGGTGGAGCGTAGCGCTCCAAAATGTACTCCCTGCCGAGCCCAACACTTCCCATCAAAATGAAAAGGTCAGGCCTAGCAATGGCTGCAACCAATTCCCGCAGTACTGTAACCACTGTCACCCTACAAGTGTCACAATATACTGCGTCATCGGTTAAAAACCCGCCCCACCTAGTCCAATGGCAACACCAATGACTAGTGGGCAGATCACCAGAATACAGGCCATACTAATCTGTACTAGCAGATAGATGGTACCTCAATATCCTGTTACAATACTACCGACCACTAATGGAATGACACAAAGTGTCACTCTACATTGTGTACACTGTAGGCCGCCTCACTCAATCAATGGAACCCCAGAGATTAGTGGGCAGATCCCAGAACATGATTCATACTAATCTGACCAAGCAGATAGATGACGTCACATTCCGTCAAATTGTCATGACCGGTCTAATAGTATCGTAACCAAGTTACTACTATTATCCCCCATCATTCCGCCCCACTCCAGTGAATCACTGGTGGGCAGATCAATACACGCCCTCTACTGTACTGAACCTGTCAGTCAGGAGTCATGCAAAAAATATGTCCTTCTATCAGAAGCGGACCTGATAGAGACCCTGTCTCCACAGTCCTGCATTCCTCTCCTCCTAGCTCAAAGTCTCCCTTCAGCCACGCTGAGTACAGACTGAGCCAAAGAGTTAGAAGACATATCCAAGAGATAGAAACTGATAAATGGAGACAGTGTTGACCATGACGCCGCTCTACATATATCCTCTACCCCTGTACCTCTGAAAAGGGCAGTAGAAGCTGCTACTCCACGAGTGGAGTGAGCTCTGAAACCCTGAGGCAATTGTCGCCTCGCTGCCTCATAAGCTGTCTCAATGCCCACACAGAGCCAATGAGACAGACGCTGTTTCGAAAGTGGTCTACCTAGTGCAGCAGCACCATGACACACAAACAGCTGAGGCGATGACCTAAATGCTGCTGTGCGCTCGACGTAACACGCCAAGGCGCGTACTGGGCACTGGCGATGGAGCCTTTCCTCACTCCTCTCCCTATGAGGAGGGGGAGAAAAAGCCCACAGCTCCACGGTCTGTGATCTATATGAACTCCTAATAACCTTCGGCACAAATGCCGGGTTAGGACGTAACACCGCTCTGCTCAGATCGCCATTAATGGCCAGGCAGTTGGGTCTCGTCGAAAGAGCACACAAATCACTAACACGCTTAGCCATAGTCAAAGCGAGCAACAGTGCTGTCTTCAAAGACAGCATCTTGAGGGGTATTTGATTCAATGGCTCGAACGGCGACTTACATAGCGCTTCGAGTACCAAAGCCAAATCCCTCTGAGGAAGCGTGGCTCTAGGTGTTGGCCTAAGCCGCCGCGTTCCTAATAGGAAACGTTTCACTAGAGGGTGGCTAAAGACATTGTCTCTGCCAAACCCCTCGTGACAAGCTGAAATCGCTGCTGCAAACACCTTAATGGTGGCGGGCGATCTCTGCTTGTCAAACATAAGTTGTAGGAAAGAGAGAATACTCTCAACCTGACAGCTCATGGGGTCTACACCTTGTGTGACACACCATTGTGAAAACACGTTCCATCTACTGGCATACATCTTAGAAGTGGAACTGGCACGTGAACCCTGTATGGTCCTGATCACTGCATCAGATAACGCACAGCGCTCTAGCCTGTCCCTCTCAGCAGCCAGGCCTTCAGTGGTTGGCCGATTATGGGCAACTGCTCTATCGTGCCCCCCGCCTGAGAAAACGCGTCCCGTCGATGTGGAATTGGCCAAGGTGGCGCAATCAACATCTGACTCATCTCCGCAAACCAAGGAGCCCCTGGGCGATCGGGGGCTACCAGTATCACTGACAGCCCTCCTGACCTCACCCTGGCTAACAGTGGGAGAATGCAGGACAGCGGAGGGAATGCATACAGAAGAACTCTCGGCCACGGGTGGTGCGCAAAGGCGTCTCTTCCTAGTGGCTGTTCTTCCTGTTCCCTCAGAGAGAACCATAGGGGACATTGCGCGTTCACACGTGACGCGAATAGATCCACCTCGGCTCTCCCGAACTGTTCCCAAATTTGGAGAACAATGTCCGGATGCAGACACCACTCGTCGTCTTGAGGACCCCCTCTTGACATGAGGTCTGCTCCTACGTTCAAGTAGCCCGGAATGTGTGCTGCTCTCAATGAGCGAAGGTGCTCGTGAGCCCACAGCCACAATTCCTCTGCCGCCCGATGGAGAGCAGGAGACCTGACTCCTCCCTGGTGATTTATGTGGGCTACTGTGGTCCGGTTGTCTGACCAGACCAGCACATCGCGACCCCGAAGGGTAGACGTGAAGTGGGTCAAAACCAGTCGAACCGTTTCCAACTCCAAGAGGTTGACGTGGCGACTCGAAAGAGGCCACACACCTCCTATCGCTTGGGTCTGACATGTCCCTCCCCATCCAGTCAGAGACGCATCTGTGAACACTGGGATGTAAGAGGACACTTTGCCTATCGGGACTCCGTGCGTGAGAATGCGCGGGTTTCTCCAATAGTTCAGATCTGCACTGAGCGAGAGGGGAACCACCACCAACCGATGACATTGACGCAATGGGTCTAGTCTTAGTTGGGCGAACCATCGCTGCATCCTGCGCATGTGCAGGAGTTCCAGCGGAACCACAGAGTGGGCTGACGACATGAGACCCAAGAGTGACATGATCGACAGCGCCTTCACCGTGTGATTCGGACGACACTTCCTCCGGGCTAGCAACAAGGCTACCCTTCGGGGGTCCGAAATTCGAGCCCTCAACATTACAGTATCTAGCTGTATCCCCAGGTAGACAATCTGATGACTGGGCCAGGGCGCGCTCTTTTTCCAATTCACAGCGAACCCCAGACGTGTGAGATGAATCACTGTCTGTGTTGTGTGAGTGATCGCCAGCTCTGCTGACGGGGCGAGAACCAGTAGGTCATCTAGGTAGGCTAGTAGCCGTATTCCCTGACGACGCAACGGTTCCAATGCCGCCTCCACACACTTGGAAAACGTGCGAGGTGCCAGGGCGTACCCAAATGGCATCCTCGTGTATACGTACGCCACCCCTTGAAAGGCGAATCGGAGAAACTTCCTGTGACGCGGCTGTACCGGCACATGAAAGTACGCGTCCTTTAGGTCTATGCTCGTACAAAAGTCTCCTTTCTGGACACATTCCAGCAGACGTTTTGTCGTTAGCATTCGAAAGGGCCGTTTGGTTACGCTCTCGTTGAGAATGCGTAAATCCAATATTGGCCTCATTCCCCCCATCTTTTTGGGCACCAGGAAGTAGGGTGAATATAGCCCCTTGTTCCTTTGCTCCTGCGGAACCACTGTGACCGCCTCCTTCGCCAAAAGTTCCGTAATCTCTGAAACCAGAGCGGCCACTTTTTCGGGCGTTTTCATCACCGTCTCCACCACTCCCCTGAATGGGGGTGGGGTCCGATGGAATTGGAGAGCATAACCCTTCTGCAACGTCTGATCTAGCCAGCGTGAGAGGGTGCAGCGTCGCTGCCACTGCCAGCAATACAGAGAAAGCGGCCGAGCGTGAAGCTGTGGTACATTCAGTAGGAAGGACCTGTATTCCTCTATGGCCCTTGCCGCCGCTGTTCCCCAACACTGAGGTGGTGGAACAGCCCAAGGCGGGCCTCCCATATTTTACATTACATTTTAGTCATTAGCAGACGCTCTTATCCAGAGCGACTTACAGGAGCAATTGGGGTTAAGTGCCTTGCTCAAGGGCACATTAACGTCATTTAGCAGACGCTCTTAGCCAGAGCGACTCACAAATTGGTGCGTTTACCCTATAGCCAGTGGGATAACCACTTTACAATTTGGGGGGGGGGGGGGGGGGGGGGTAGAAGGATTACTTTATCCTATCCCAGGTATTCCTTAAAGAGGTGGGGTTTCAAATGTCTCCGGAAGGTGGTGAGTGACTCCGCTGTGGGGTGGGGGGGGGGGGGTAGAAGGATTACTTTATCCTATCCCAGGTATTCCTTAAAGAGGTGGGGTTTCAAATGTCTCCGGAAGGTGGTGAGCGACTCCGCTGTGTGTGTGGGGGGGGGGGGGGGGTGGGGAGGGGGTAGAAGGATTACTTTCTCCTATCCCAGGTATTCCTTAAAGAGGTGGGGTTTCAAATGTCTCCGGAAGGTGGTGAGTGACTCCGCGTGTGGGTGGGGGGGGGGGGTAGAAGGATTACTTTATCCTATCCCAGGTATTCCTTAAAGAGGTGGGGTTTCAGATGTCTCCGGAAGGTGGTGAGCGACTCCGCTGTGTGTGGGGGGGGGGGTGGGGGGGGGGTAGAAGGATTACTTTGTCCTATCCCAGGTATTCCTTAAAGAGGTGGGGTTTCAAATGTCTCCGGGGAGGGGGTGAGCGACTCCGCTGTGTGTGTGTGTGTGGGGGGGGGGGGGGGGGGGGGGGTAGAAGGATTGCTTTATCCTATCCCAGGTATTCCTTAAAGAGGTGGGGTTTCAAATGTCTCCGGAAGGTGGTGAGTGACTCCGCTGTCCTGGCGTCGTGAGGGAGCTTGTTCCACCATTGGGGTGCCAGAGCAGCGAACAGTTTTGCCTGGGCTGAGCGGGAACTATGCTTCCGCAGAGGAAGGGGAGCCAGCAGGCCAGAGGTGGATGAACGCAATGCCCTCGTTTGGGTGTAGGGACTGATCAGAGTCTGAAGGTACAGAGGTGCCGTTCCCCTCACTTCTCCATAGGCAAGCACCATGGTCTTGTAGCGGATGCGAGCTTCAACTGGAAGCCAGTGGAGTGTGCGGAGGAGGGGGGTGACGTGAGAGAACTTGGGAAGGTTGAACACCAGACGGGCTGCGGCATTCTGGATGAGTTGTAGGGGTTTAATGGCACAGGCAGGGAGGCCAGCCAACAGCGAGTTGCAATAGTCCAGACGGGACTCTCCCGTCTCCCATGAAAGGGAGAGGAAACATTAGTGCGTTCTGAACCAGAAGGAGGGGCAGAGACGTCAGTTAAACCATAACCGTCGTATTCCTGCCCTCTGTGAACACAGCGCGGGTCTGAATTGCACTGACCGAGGCCACAGCCTGCGACAGGGCACCATCCCCAGCAAGCGATTGCATCATCGTAGATGACTGAAATTCGCTATTAGAGCCCCTCCCTACAATACTCCTAGGAGTCTGTAATATGAGGTCTCTATGAGGTAACACAAGGCGGCACCTTGATACCTTCTTAACCTTCACCTTCTGTGTGTGTTCAACTCTGCACCTCTGGTGGGTTGAGTCACGCTCAGTGTGGTGAGTATTAGCGCGTTCTGTGAGAGGTGGGGGCGCCGATACGTTGGTTATTCCCGTAACCTTAGTAATCCGCCCTCCGTGAACGCAGCATGGGTCTGAATCGCACTAACCGAGACCTTAGTCTGCGATAGTGCGCCATCCCCAAATAGCGGCTGTGTCATCATGTCATTGTCTGACCGAGACTGCAGCCTGCTATGTGAGACACTCACTACAGCACTCCTAGGAGTCTGTAATGTGAGGTTTCTATGAGGTAACACAAGGCGGCGCCTTGATACCTTATTTACATTCACCTCCTGTGTGTGCTCAGCTCTGCACCCCTGGTGGGCTGAGCTACACTCAGTGTGGTGAGCATCAGCGCATTCTGAGAGAAACGGGGCCGCCGATATGTTGGTTAAACACGTAACCGTAGTATTCCGGCCCTCCTTGAATGCAGCACGGGTCTGAACTGCACTGACAGAGGCCTTAGCCTGAGACAGTGCGCCATCCCCGAATAGCGGTTGCATCATCCTGTCACTATTTGACTGAGACTGCAGCCTGCTATGTGAGACACTCACTACAGCACTCCTAGGAGTCTGTAATGTGAGGTCTCTATGAGGTAACAGAAGGCGGCGCCTTGATACCCTTTTTTAACATTCACCTCCTGTGTGTGCTCAGCTCTGCACCCCTGGTGGGCTGAGTTACACTCGGTGTGGTGAGCATAAGCGTGTTCTGAGAGAAACGGGGCGCCGATACGTTGGTTAAACTCGTAACCGTAGTATTCTGGCCCTCCTTGAATGCAGCACGGGTCTGAACTGTACTGAAGAGGCCTTAGCCTGAGACAGAGCGCCGTCCCGAATAGCGGTCGCGTCATCATGCCATTATCCGGCTGAGACTGCAGCCTGCTATGTGAGACACTCACTACAGCACTCCTAGGAGTCTGTAAAGTGAAGTCTTCATAAGGTAACATCTTAAAATTAATATCCTTTTTTATACCTACCTTATGTGTGCGCTCAGCAACGCACCGTGGTGGGCTGAGCTGCACTCGAGTGTTAAGAGAGAGTGAGGAAGGTCGAACGCTCTCGGATGTATATGGAAAAGGGGCTCTTTTTTTGACAAAGTCAGGTAGAGCCAACTCTTTATTACACACATCAACAAAAAACATTCTCCTCCATACACTCAACGGTAGGGTGGCGGGGAACAGTGGGCTCAGTCACACCAGCGCTGCGCCGTCTTCTGTTCTCTCCCCCTCGCCGTGTCATAAACGGCGTCTCTTCTGGCCGCCCTTCGGGTGATGCCAGGATGACGCTTTAATGACCTCTCTCGCCGGCTGATTGAGGGGAGGCATCCCCTCTTATAGGGACACCTGTACTCCTATTGGCTGCAGGTGTGTGCATAATTTTGTCTCAGGCTGATGCTGCCTTAGGGCAGTGGGTAAACCAATAGGAGCAGAGCTCCCCTATGGGGCGGAGCTCCACGATATAGAACTAACACGCAGTCAACTGAATATCTTTTCATAACTGACTTCTCACCAGTGATGTCATCACAACCAGTAACCTTGTCCACTCTTCCACTCCTGGTACGGCTCAGCTTGACCTCTGACCTATGAAATTAATGATTTCAAAAACAGACAAAAGCAGAGGTATTAAATTATATATAAACTCATCTGCAAAGAGAGGTTCACCTTTCCACGGAAGGAGAATGTGTGTACACATGGGTGTTGTTGCGTCATACCAACGATAAGCCTATCTTCCCCATCACATCACGTGTGTTGTTGCACCATACCAACGATAAGCCTATCTTCCCCATCACATCATGATAGGTCATGTTTATGTTCTTTTCTCCCTCTTTTTGCCTAGGTGGCTCCACTAGGTCCTCTCAGCCACTGGCTCCACTAGGGCCCTCTCAGTCAGCTGGTTCCCCATTCCTCCTCTCCCTCTCCCCCTCCTTCCCCCTCTCCTCCCTCTCCCACTCTCCCACTTTCCCCCTCTAATTTCTTCTCCCCCTCTCCCCTCTCCTTTCTCCCTCTTTCCCCCTCTCCCCCCTCTCCTTTTCTCTCTCCCTATCCCCCTCTCCCCCTCTCACCTCCTCTCCCCCCTCTTCCCCCTCTCCCTCTCCTCTCCCTCTCCTCCCTCTACTCCTCTCCCTCTCTCCCCCCTCTCCCACCCTCTCCCACCCTCTCCTCCTCTACCATTCTCCCCCTGTCCCCCTCTCCTCTCCCCCTCACCTCCTCTCACCCCTCTTCTCTTCTCCCTCTCTCCCCTCTCTCTCCTCTCCTCTTCCCTCTTCCACCCGCTCCCCCTCTCCTCTCTCCTCTTCTCCCTCTCTCCCCTCCCTCTTCTCCTCTCTTCTCCCCCTCTCCACCCTCTCCCCCCTCTCCTCCTCTGCCTCTCTCCTCCTCTCCCCCTCTCCTCCTCTCCCTCTCTCCCCCTCTCTCCCTCTTCTCTTTGCCCCCTCTCCCCCTCTCCTCTCCCCCTCTCCTTTCTTCCCTCTCCCCCTCTCCCCCTCTCCCCCCCTCCTCCACTCCCCCTCTCCCCTCTCCTCTCTCCCTCTCTGCCCCTCTACCCGCTCTCCTCCTCTACCTCTCTCTCTCCTCCTCTCCTCTTCTCCTCCTCTCCCTCTCTCCCTCTCCCCCTCTCCTCCTCTTCCTCTCTCCCCCCTCTCCTCTTCCTCTCTCCCCCTCTCCCCCTCTCCTCTTCTCCCCCTCTCCTCCTCTCCCCTCTCTCTCTTCTCCTCTCTCTCCCCCTCTCCACTCTCTCCTCTTCTCCCTCTCTCCCCTCTCCCCCTCTCCTCTCCTCCTCCCTCCTCTCCACCTCTCCCTCCTCTCCTCCTCTCCTCCTCCTCTCCTCCTCTCCCTCTCTCAACCTCCTCTCCCTCTCTCCTCCTCTCCCACTCTCCCCTCCCCCTTCTCCTCTCTTCTCCCCCTCTCCACCCTCTCCCCCCTCTCCTCCTCTGCCTCTCCTCCTCTCCCCCCTCTCCTCCTCTCCTTCCTTCCCCCTCTCTCCCTCTTCTCTTTGCCCCCTCTCCCCCTCTCCTCCTCTCCCCCTCTCCTCTTCTTCCCTGTCCCCCTCTCCCCCTCTCCCCCTCCTCCACTCCCCCTCCCCCCTCTCCTCTTCTCCCTCTCTGCTCCTCTCCCCCTCACCTCCTCTACCTCTCTCTCTCCTCCTCTCCTCTTCTCCTCCTCTCCCTCTCTCCCCTCTCCCCCTCTCCTCCTCTTCCTCTCTCCCCCCTCTCCTCTTCCTCTCTCCCCCTCTCCCCTCTCCTCTTCTCCCCCTCTCCTCCTCTCCCTCTCCTCTCTCTCCCTCTCTCCCCCTCTCCACCCTCTCCTCTTCTCCCTCTCTCCCCCTCTCCCCTCTCCTCCTCCTCCTCTCCTCCTCTCCTCCTCTCCTCCTCTCCTCCTCTCCTCCTCTCCTCCTCTCCCTCTCCAACCTCCTCTCCCTCTCTCCTCCTCTCCCCACTCTCCTCTCCTCCTCTCCACCCTCTTCCCCTCTTCTTTGCCCTCCCCTTACATTATATAATATATATTTGAGGAGGGGAGGGAGAGAGAGAGAGAGAGGGAGGGAGGGAGGGAGGAGGAAGAGAGTAATGTGGCAGATGTTGAGAGGGGGAGGGAAAAAGGGGAAGAGAGAGGGAGGAGAGGGAGAGATGGGAGAGAGAGAATATATTATTATCACTGACTTCTCACACGTGATGTCATCATAAACAGTAACCTTTTCACTCTTGGCCCAGCCCAGCCTGACCCTGAAATATAGCATCAGGCCTGTTTGAGTT